>NC_069374.1:7227400-7532000 GCF_021730395.1 Mercenaria mercenaria
GCACGGAAGGGGCACCTGGTGTCTTCCTCCACCATCAAAGCTGGAAAGTCGCCATATGATCTATAATTGCAAACAAATGCTTAATGTCATTTAGACGATGCTTGTTGCATTGTATATCTGCTAATATAAACCGAACAATGCAACACTTGAAAACACTTTAGGTAAAAGTAATGATATCTATTGTTTGACCCGCCATGTCCGTAACTAGACTTTTCAATAATTTCATTTTTTAATATATGACAACACCATCCATACTATATTTAAAATAAAAATGATGATTCTTAAAGGGAAATGCACGACAATGTATATTATAATCTGGTAAAGCTAGCACAGATAAGGTGCTAATAGTGCAATGAAATTATATAAACTAGCATGTTATCAATGTGAAACAACCAATGTGAGATAATCAGTATTTTTCGGAATATCTTACCTCACACACGTGAGGAAGTGTATTAACATGATATAACAAAATGTGAACAAGTGTGGCTACTCTCCCCTTATTATACGCACAAAGAAGGTAATTATTGGTTTTCACACAGCAAAACGGTTTCAAATAACAGAATTATATAAATCACACCAAGTTGTTGCCATGACATTATGAAAACATAGCTTAATATCTTCTCAATATTAGATAGCAAATTTGATTTAGAAATTTAATAAAGTTAGGTTAGTTTTTTTTTTTACATTAAACGAGAACATAGCCTAACCGAATGGCGGTTGTAAAATCACCCTGTACTTGGTCTCAGTGTTGATGTTATAATTATGATTTTATGGAGTCTGTTCAGTATCATTGCATAAAAAAGTCCTACCTAAGCCGGTGTAGAGGGCTGTGAGGGTTGTGACACATTTCGTTACCTCATATGAACAGACTCAGTGAATGTTTTGATTATATTGACTGGCTGCAATCTTTGCTTCCGAAGGGCCTTCGTAAAGATGTAATATATGAAATGAGGCACTTCCTCAATCGGGAATCGACCCAACTTCAACTCATTCTATAACATTCTAATGACAGCACTGAAGGACACATTTATTATTTCCATAGTAAATATCTCATTCGGTATATCGCATGTTATCGCTGAGGGATCGATCCCGATTTTCGACGCTACGCGTAGGATCGTTTCCCTATCAAAGGAAAATTAACACTGCCCGTATTGTATTTCCACCGCTTGGATAATTGCACGCTCCGGAGAGGTATTTTTATTTTTATAAACTGTGCTTACTAGCTGCTTTTACTTACAAGTGCACACTACGTGTATAAATACCATATATTCATAATTGTACTGATGTGCAAGACGTTGCGGTTCGGACAAATTATGATATGACGCTTATTAAGCACAAGGGAAAAACGTATTCTTCCCAACAATCCGCAGTCAGACGCTCTGTGCATTTTTTAATTCGATAATAACTATCTCATTCGGTATATCACATGTTACCGTAGAGGGATCGATCACGATTATCGGCACTCCGCGACGATAATCGGTAGAATCAAATCCCTATTAATCGTTACAACAGTCGTCTTGATGCGACCTGAGGCGGCCGTAAAATCTTTGGTTCAGTGTCATCATTGTAGGTCAGTTTTAATGCACATTGAAATTGATTGCATGTTTAAATTGCATTATATTGCATATTGAAATTTTGTTGTACATTAAAATTTCATTGCATGTTAAAATTGTTATTGCATATTACAATTTTATTGTATATTAAAAGAGTTCTGCTTCAGTCGGCGCTACAAGCGGCAACAGGAATCACGACCAGACTCAATCAAAACGAGTCTGCTATTGTATTGCTTGGTTGTATTCTTCACTTCCAAAGGAACTTTCTAAAAATGTTAAATTAATTGGTCATGATGAAAGCACAAGAAATAAGTTTTGGCACGAACAGAATTTATGTAGAAATTAATTATTTTACCGCTTAATTGCCTATTTCAGACAAAATAGTGTTGTACTTCTGAAAAGCAATATGCTTTTAACAATTATTTCACATGTTATGTTAAACATTTACTTACCGCAGTCTCAGAAAAATAATTACCTTTCGCTGTTACCATGACTCATTCACCTTACAGATTGTATGTAAAATCATAAAATGCATTAAGGGTTTTAATACTGATGAAACGGCAGGCTGTTTTATCATATTTCGCATGAGACTGTCATAGTTATTCTATCATTCTGAGTATCGTTTTCCCGTTCTTAGTATCTGAAAATCGGCCAGACACCTTTAAAAATGATGTTCTTTTATTGTTATGTTATAATGTTTAATAGCCATTAAAGATATAAAATTGCATTGAAGAAAAAAGTCGTTGACATAATTATTGTATAGAAAGTGTGAACTCTGAGTACAATTCTTAAGACAACCCATTGAAAAATGCTTAGTTTTAGGCCCCGATGCGGTTGCTCCGAAAGTAGCTAAAATTCAGTACAATCGTAAAATCGGTAATTCGACAAAAATGAATCTTGGAAATATAAAACTGAATTAGTAATGTACGATTCGGTTTAATAAACAAGAACAAGCACAGCTGGCAGGTAACGAAAGCTTAAAATCTATAATATTTTATCAATTTGGCAATGGACGATGTGCATAATTTAAAAAGGTCTTAGGAGGTTACGACCCAACTGTTTTGAGACATACCGCATGTTTAGTGTTCAACCCGTTTACAGTTGGACACTACGCTTCCCTCTTTGATTGCGTCTGACGGAAGAGGGGTAGGACTCTATGATAAGCAGTTTTTAAATCCTACCATGACTGAACTGTTTTGATATTTGTCTTCTGGCCTGTTTCGTCGGGCCCTTAAGGGTGTTTCTCTTGTTGCTCTGTCTTCTGAAAAGGCATTGAGTACATACGTTTTTGGTTCTAAAGGTTTTTTTTTTTTATATATTTATACACGAGCATTTTTGTGTTTTACATGCCATGCCCTTTTGTTTCCATTACGTGTGTAAGAGATTCACCTGGAGGGGATTACTTTTATTTACACTGTCCCATGTCTTTGGAACATGATGGGGGTAAGAGTGAGGTTAGGTGCACCATAAACCGGTTTAAGCTCCCCAGTGGTGATTTTGCCACTGACCGTTCCAAGGCGGTGCCCCACTGTGTTCCTTTGTTTGTTCGTTTTGTCTTATGTGTTGGCTTTGTGTGCGTGTGTGTTGTTCGTTTTGTCCTTATGTGTTGGCTTTGGGTGTGTGTATGTGTGTGTGGTGCACGTGTCTGCGTGCTGAGGGTTTCGTTTTGAGGAGGCTACGTTTTTGGTGCGTGGCATTCCCTGTTTGATATTTTTCTTTTTTTTAGGAAATACGGACTTCCTTGATAAGTGCTTGTTTTGTACCTCCCCTTTATTCTACCTTCCCCACACCCACCGCTCCCTGAAATAACTGCGCCCGAACCAAGTATTGTACCGCCAGGAATATACGGATCAGATTTTGGGACTAGAATTTTATGATTTCGTGTTATTGTCTTTTTGACAGAGAGCCTGTGTCAAACCAAGCCAGTCACAACTCATCCCTCATGAAAATACTTGATGGTCTTTGTGGGTGTTTACGTTGTATCAGGACTATCGTAGTGTTTCGGTTCTACAAGTTAATGATGCTTTCTGTCTTTGAATCTACTTTAATCTTCATGCCAAGCTCTATGAACAGTTTTTGATTTATATGAAAATATAATATAATTGCACCTGCGCCTCATATCAGTGCCGCCTTGTTGAGATTTATCTGGTCTACTGGTACTCGAGGTATCATATCGTCGCAAAATGGCAGACGTTATATTGTCTAGTTCTTGTGAGATTTTATTCTCCATACACACACACATATACATATACGAGATACTCTATGACGTTTTCTTCACAGTAATGTTATATTGTACTGTAAAAAATCAGATATTTTCAATGTAACATAAAAGACGCTTAGTTTTACATTAGGGAACACACGAGACTTGGCAGCGGAGAAGCAAGCAGATGGTATAGATTTGATATTGGCTATATGCTTTCTCTAAACTTTAACTATTTATTGTACATTTAGATAACAGAAGGAATTATAAACATTGATTAAATTTATAAGAATGGATGATAGAATTAAAATTGATGTAAATGGACAAATGTTTGCAGTTCCTAGAGAAATCATAGAAAATGGGCCACCGTCTCGGCTTAGGAGAATGTATAAGGCAGGGTCATCAGTATCAAAATCAGAGTGCATCGTTATAAACCGACCGCTTGAAAGTTTTACGGCTATTTTAGGCTTTTATCAAACTGGAGAAATGCATATTCCTATGACGTCATGTCCGGGAGTGTTCATGAGGGAGCTGGAGTACTGGGAGGTTTCGATGGATGTGATTTCGGACTGTTGTTACAATAGGCAAGTATATTTGACCCTGTATTATTTTACAGTCAGTTTGTATTCCATTGGATAACTTAGAAACAAAAACAAGCAGCTGACTTTCTTATTTTTTTCCCAGGATTTCATTTCATTATCTAAAATAAAGCTTATCCTTTAAGAATTAATTTTACTTTGATTTAAATGGTCAGTTTACCAACCTTCGACTATACCTTGTTCATATATTAATACATGTTCATGTTCTAGTTGCAAAAGGCGATGGAATGTAGCTATTTTAAATATTTTACGCATGATATTATTATTCAGAAATATGCTGTCATAGAAAGCACATCCTCGAAGTAAAATCTATTAAAAATACAGAAAATCAAACTAACCTAACGGCAGGTTCGCAATAAACAAATATTAAACTATTTAAAATTGTATCTAAATTTATTTAGCGATTAAACTATTATTTTTGGTACATCATATTTATTTGATTTGTTTTCCCGACATGTTATAAAATCTATAAAAGGAAGCACAGAAACACCATAGGAGACTCGGTTTGATTCAGTCTGTTCATGCGAAGTTATGAAATTTGCAACACCCGTCATGCCTCCTAGCACTGATATAAGCAGCATTCTATTAAAACACCAGGATCTCAGAAAATATCACTACACTTATAGTTAAATTCCGGGAAGACTATTACGGCCCTCACATGGCGCTTAAAACTACTTGTGTGATAGTTGATAGAATCTATAAGCAGATCTATTTGAAGCAAAGAACGCAACCAAGCAAAATAAAAAAAAAATCTCAGTTCGACTAGGTCTGTTCAGGGGAATATATTATATTATATTATTAGAACTTTATGTTTTCTGATTCCGAAACTATATTGTAAATATTTAAGATGTGATAACTAGGTTAAAATCATTATTGTCTGCTTTATGTATTTATTGCAAACATATTCATAAAGAATTTCAAGCATAATTAGAAAGACACTTTTCCTTTTTCTAGAATGTATGTATATGATGTACTATTACGTATTTCAAAGAAACAATGTCATAAATGAAAACTATTCAAGATGTTTGAAGGCATCTGCCTACAGCATGACAAAACACATCTATTTTTACCGACTGGTGGAAATTTACAATATTTCAAAATTTTGCAGATTAAATAATAAACTATTAAAGGTTCTGTATCTGTGGCATGGCTGTCTACATTTTACGATAACTGCTGACCTATTATTTAGCTGTTAACGTTTTGCACAATAAAATTTCAAAGGACCTTTTGATCATGTTTAAACAATTTCTGGATCAACACACGACCTTTTCGTTTCACAGGTTACAAAGTTTCTTGGACGAGCAAGATACATTAAGACAGTTTAAAGAAAACTCTGAAACAAGAGGATTGACAGATTCACCATTGGAATCATACAGTTGCTTGAAAAAAGTGCGAGCAGCTACATGGGAAATTGTTGACTACACCAAACCTTCTATTGTTGGAAAAGTAAGAGATGCAACTGTTAAGATATCCTTATTTTAGATTTTTTTTCAGATATTTTGTCACATTACAAGAATCTTTCACGGATTGAAGGCGCGGATGGAATTATGTGGCTCGAGGGTAACTGTTGAAGCGGTAACGAGGCACTTCGTAAAAGAAAGGTTTGGGTAGATTTCCGGGAATCACAAAACGCTCAGAACTACCTCTGAATGACAAATTACGGACCCTTTGTATTGCATGTCAGATTTTCAAAAAGAACAAATATGTGAATATTCAATACCGTGTAATAAGTTGTTGCTGCGATGACAGCTTAGTCATAAACATCTAATGTAATGGACCGTGAATGCCGACGCGAATGCAAATGCATAAATGAGAGCAGTAGCTCTACTACTCATTCTCCGAACTCAGTATGTCTCTTCGTACTCCTTTTTGATATAAATGTCATATTACAAAGTAATTGCTCTCAGCTGTATTATTCGAATAATGAGTTTTGTTTGTTTGTTTGTTTTGGGTTTGGCGCCGTTTTTCAACAGTATTTCAGTCATGTAACGGCGGGCAGTTAACCTAACCGGTGTTCCTGGATTCTGTACCAGTACAAACCTGTTCTCCGCAAGTAACTGCCAACTTCCCCACATGAAACAGAGGTGGAGGACCCAAAACAAACAAACAAACAAAACTCATTCTTCGAATAATACAGATGAGAACAATTACTTTGTTACTAGCCCATTTATATCAAAAAGGAGTACGAAGAGACATATTGAATTTCTATACAATATTTAATTTCCTAAGTGCTTTTACGTTATATTGTTTTTGTTTTGAATGGTTTTCACAATGTGGTTTTAAAAAGCCTGGCAATAGCATCATTTTATTTTTGTAAATGTTCAAATGATATAAAGCACATACAGCCATTTTAACTTTGAGTCTAGTTAGAAGTTTTGTACGGAAATAGTTGAAATGATAATGCTATGTTACTGTAATCACTGTAGGTATACTTTGGTTTGACACTTCTGATGGTGTTGTTGTCCATATTTACACTGGCATACAGTACAGACCCAAGCTTCCAGCGAGCAATGACTAACTGCGAGCGTCTAGAATACATGAGATCATCTGGTATGGACGGTTACGAGATGGTAAAACCTCACTTGGAAGAGTTATGTGATCAGGATTATCTTCCGCATAATTCCCAGAATGCAGTGCCGAATGAAACTGTTCCTGAAAGCTTCGAATTACAAGCCGATGATAACAATGCTACCAACAGTGATTACAAGGTATACCTATTCAAGGTTTTATTTCAAAAGTTTTACAAGATGGACAGCAAAGATAAAGGCCATGATAAATTTGAAATGGCTCGTAGGAATTCAGCAAATAACGTTAAACCGCCAGACTTCGAAAAGAAAGTTGAAAATACATTTGGCAATGACATGATTTATGATTCAGAAAGTGAAAATAACACGGTAGAAATAGATGAGTACGGATATGACGACACATTGCCTGATAACTTTACAAGTCCCTTTTATGACATGACAGTGTTAACGACAGGAGTTGCTTTAGATATACCCATTCCGCAGCTGTTTATTGAACTGAAACAGGTTAAAGTCCCAGACATGAAAGCAAGGTTATTCATGCTGGTAATAATGGAGTCAGTTTCAAACGTATTCTTCACCGTTGACACGTTTCTCCGTTTATATTCGTGTCCTCGTATAACGTACTACTTCCTATCGGTCATTAATACGGCAGACGCCACGGCATTGCTTGGTGCATACCTTCATTTATTTTTGTATTACAAATATCCGCATTTAAGATATAGTAACAGCTGGATAGACGTTTTAGCATACATCCAAATGTTGAGGTCACTTCGTCTATTCCGTATCGTTTCAAACATTCGTGCAGGGAAAGTCCTTGCTTTTTCCGCACGTAAAAATGTTAAAGATCTTACTATTCTGATATTATTTCTAATCGCTGGCATGTGCACGTTTGCAAGTTGTTTCTATATTGCCGAAGATAAAACAGCCGTAGAAAGCATCCCAGATGCATGGTATTGGGCGATCATCACCATGACAACCGTTGGATACGGTGATATTGAACCGCGTACCAAGGTGGGAAGGTTAATTGCGTGTATTTGTGCTATTGTTGGTGTGCTATTGCTGGCACTTACCGTGCCGATATTTGCGAATCATTTTCTTATTCTTTATCAGCACGTGGAAACTGAAAATGTTGTTAAGAGACTTGAAAAAAGACTTTCCGGCAAGGACGAAGACAGAAAGATGGAAACTGCAGATGCTGGCTACAAACCAACAGATAAACAAAAGAAAGCTTTTTATATTGTTTAGAGTAACTCACTCAAAACTGAGCCGGAGCCAATGTATAAGGTCTGGAAATAAGCGTTTAGCATGTCCCATTTTGTAGGGTAGTTCAGAGGTTAGTATGAAAGGCCTTATATGAACAACTGCATGATACAAGTGGTTATTTACGACACAGATGTGTGGAGATTATTTTCCAATGTTGAACAAACATACAATACGAGAGAACAGATTTTTGTCACTAAGTTTAAAAGATAAAAGCGGTATAGTGAAAGATAAACATAAAGATAGGGCATCACTTTCGAAGTAAAAAAAGCAGATGAAAATATAATTTCAAATTTACTTTCATTTAAAATGAAAAAGTGTTGTATATACTGACATGTGTTGTGGTAGTCGTATTGTGGTATGCCAGTCAGAAGGCATTATTTAAATCATGTTTAAGACCTGCCCTGGTCGTTGAATGCCTCATTCATCGGACATATTTTTGTTGTTGTCCGGAGAAATACTTGACAAACATTAATCATCGGACGTATTTTGTTGTTGTCCGGAGAAATACTTGACAAACATTCATTCATCGAATATATTTTTGTTGTTGTCGGGAGAAATACTTGACAAACATTCATTCATCAAACGTATTTTTGTTGTTGTCGGGAGAAATACTTGACAAACATTCATTAATCATCGAATGTATTTTGTTATTGTCGGGAGAAATACTTGACAAACATACATCTTTTGTTGTTGACGGGAGAAATACTTGACAAACATTCATTCATCGAACATATTTTCGTTGTTGTCGGGAAAAATACTTGACAAACATGTATCCATCGAACATATTTGTGTTATTGCCGGGAGAAATACTTGACAAACATTCATTCATCGGACATATATTTGTTGTTGTCGTGAGAAATACTTGACAAACATTCATTCATCGAACATATCTTTGTTGTTGTCGAGAGAACTATGTGACAATCATTCGTTCAGAAAAGATAAACATATATGTTTGAAAAAGAGTTTTTGCCTTGTAACAAGGCGTGTTGTACCTTCTGTTTTAGTTGAAAGAAAAGGTTGTCATTTTTATCTTGTTATTAAAGTGTTGTTGGCATTATGTATTGTTTTCTAAAGAATGTTTTGACAAGTAATTCTAGTCGTGTGAATTACTGAGACTGAAATATAAATGCATTTGACGAATTCGATATACATGTAATTTAGTTCTGAATTTTTTCTACGTTTTATATAAAAGCACAATAATATAGGCATCCCATGTTGTTTTCGTGCCACTGCGTACATTTCTAACCGAAAAGCTGGTTTAGAAAATGGCACTAAATCTATAGAATATTTAGATCAGTAAGTCATTTCAGCATATTAAACACAAGTTTATCCACGCCTCTAATGTTCGCAAAAAAACTTTTTTATCTATAAGTCACCAGGATAATAGATATCGACAAAGTTGTAAAGCATTTACTAGTTTGGCTATGTATATTTTCATTTTTCTTAAGTTGTCTTGATTCACTTACTTTCTCAGTAAAATGCAGTTGCAGCTCTGATGTTGTTGTTTTTTGTATGCGTTGACAATAAAAGTGACTTCATTAAATGAAAATTAATAGCTTTAGTGTTTAATCCTACAAACAATACGGTTTGAGTACAGGCTTGACATATAGCAAAAGAAAAATGGATTTGAATATTATATATTGTACCATGACAATGACAATGGCAATGATTCTGATATCTGTACTAAATATGAAATTGTTGTCCTGCATGATGTTTGTGATTTATTTCCGGTTAGTTGTGAAGCAAGTTCTACAACTTACATAAATCACTTTCGATACGTTATTCCTGATGTATTCTAAGACAGAAGGGAAACCTATTAAGTGCTGAGCGAAAAGCAATGATGGTACCGGTCTCTTTGTCATGTCTTTGGCATGACGTGGCTGGGGATCATATTTTCGTAACTAATTTTATAAAGATTTAAATTTATATTGTGATTAAGACTTAGTCTGAACCCGGTCGGTTAGTTCAATAGGGAGAGCGCATATCAACGGATCACGGGGGTTGCGAGTTACTTGCAGAGGACAGGTTTATACTGGTACAGAATCCAGGCACACTGGTCAGTTTAACAGTCCGCCGTTACATATTATTAACTGAAATACAGTACTGTTGATACGGCGTTAAACCCAAAACAAACAAGCAATAAAGCTTAGTCTGAAACATATATGAATAAGAAAATTCATTTTTAATAAGGTGCTATCTCTCTCGGTTAATGTAAAACATGCATTTATCTGAGGCATATGGATATTTCACTTCTATTATAATTCATTTTACTGTAAAGCATGAAAAATCTATTCATATGTGCATTACGCCTTATTAATTTATTAAAAAATATTGACGTATGGGAAGACCGATATATGTGTATATATATATATATATATATATATACTTTACTTTCATGTTTACATTCCAGCATATGTTTCGATACTCCATACAAAAGCAGCGAAAATGGAATTGCTATTAATATATTTTGAAATCGTAAATAACAAATTTTAATGCTTGCAAATTCCGCGGAAGTTAACTTAAAACTTAAATGAATGGTTGTAAAATCGTTGTCTTTGAATGTAGAAAATCTTATGTATGACAAGATGCTATAAAGACAAAACATATACAAAAAAGAAATATTTAACGTTTTAATGACCATTCTTCATAATCATTTTGACTTTTCAAATTTAAAACATGCTCTCGTAAACAGAACACAAATCTACATGTAAGATACTAAATTCTTAAAAATAAGACGGACATTTTAAAGTGTTATATATCACCAGTTTTACAAAGAATTGTTGCCTGAGATCTTTAATGATATTCATAAATAAAATCTGGAAAGTAGATCCCTCGGAAGCACCGAGAACAAGACAAACAGTGAAAATTGCAGACTCGGTTTGATTGAGTCTGTTCATGAGCAGTAATGGAAAATGCAACACTGCCCACGCCCCCTAGCACCGGCTTAAGCAGTATTCAATCTTCAAATCTAAATGAGTTGAAATCAATGATTCCGAAGGACCAGAAAATATAACAACACTGAGATGAAGTCGGGGCGACTTTTTACGGCCGCCACATAGCACTTAACACCCGCTGTTGTGAAGTAAATATAATCTGGAAACACAAAACTAGTATGCAGCTTGATACTTAATATATGAACACTCATGAAACAAACAAATTGACAACGAATAGTATCATTAAATTTTGAAATTTCTCGTTAAAAACAAAACGTCGCAGAGGGATGACTTATAAATATTTAACAAGTTAGTGGGTATCTATAATCAAAATAAGACAGGTCAACTTTCTATTAAATTTCGATTAAAAATTTCTTTGTTTGTTTGTACTATTTTGATTGATGTATGTCTTTTTATCAAACTTTGTTAATTTGAATATAGTACTCATGTTTGTATTTACAATTTGTGGAAATAAATACAGTTTAAACTAACTTTCTATAGGATAATTAAAACTTTTCTGTTTATAATGACTGATGGCAAAAAAATCAAATATTTTTCATTGAAGTGAACCTATGAAAGCCATTAGCATATTTTTTGCGTAGTCATATTAAGTTTGTTTTGGTCGAGCCCGCTTGCGGAAGCGAAGACATAGTTGTCCAAATGGCTGTTCGGTTTATGTGCGTGAGTGCGTTTGTGCATGCGCCCGGATTTGTTTGTCCGGACCATAACTTTGACATGCATGGAGCAATCTCGTTTATATTTGGCATGAATGTTAACCTCAGTGAGACAGAGTGTCATGCACAAACTGCAGGTTCAAGGTCAAGGTCACATTTGGAGGTCAAAGGTTAATTTCAAAAATGACTTTGTCCTGAGCATTTCTTCTTCATGCATGGATGGATTTTGATGTAACTTGGCACAAATGTTCACAACCATGTGACAGAGTGTCTTGCGCAAGAACCAGGACCCTAGGTCTAAAGTCAAGGTCACACTTACAGGTCAAAGGAACAAGAATGACTTTGTCCGGAGCATTTCTTTTTCATGCAGGGAGGGATTTTGATGTAACTTGGCACAATTGTTCACCATTATGAGACGGAGTGTCATGTGCAAGAACCTAGAATTACTTCCCTTTGTTGTTACTATAGATAGCTTATATTGTAACTTTTTTATTACTGGTCGTAGGGAAAAATCAAGACCACTTTTCTGTAGTATAATATGCATGTTACATCCAAGGTGTATTTTGACCTATCTCTACTGGTAAGGATTTTGTGTGGACTTTTTTTAAAAGATTTACTTTCTTTTGTTGTTACTATAAATAACTTATATTGCAACTTTTTGTAATCATTTTTATTTGGTATAAATGTTTGCCTCAACGAGACAGGGTGTCATGTCCAACTCCTTTTGACAGCTGGCGGGTTCGACATGTTGCCCGTGAACATCTAGCCATGACCTGCAATTACCTGTTTCATATGATGGTATATTTCTGCCATGAGACAGATAGCTATCACAAAACTATTGTAAACACTCCAAGAAAATTATTCATTTTTCTGAAAACATTTCTGCTAACCATAATATTTTCTAGATATTTTATTTGTTTCCTGCGATTATTATAGCGCAGAATTTCTCGTCAGTGTTTGAAAATGCCTCGAGATACCTGGTAGCTATCACAATAAAATTCTCAGTTTTCATGAAGTTGAGCATTTATTCTGAAAAAAATATCGCAATAGATTATTTGCTTATTGTTTCCAGGAAACTTTAGGGTTATGTAGGTTATGGGGATTGTTTTCAGAAACGTTCAAGATATCAATCTAACTGCTGAAAATATCAAGATAGCTATCGAACTAAAAATGGCTCCCGTGGGCACTTGCGCATAAAATATCGTAATAATCTATCTCATGACAGGAATATGTCACCATACTTTCAAACGATCAAATTGCTTGATATCGTATAGTTATTTCCAGTGCATACAAAAGATTTAAAGACCTCCTCCTGTTCTATCTTTTAACCTAAAATTGTCACTGAAAAAGCATGAAAATCCTGACTATGAACATTGACGCCTGTCAAAATAGAGTCTATTTTATATGCAATTCTATAAAAAATACCTGTGGTTTTGCGTGCTAAAGTGTGACATGTGGCCGTTAACTGTTACCTATTGTAATCATGGCTTGTATACACACAATAGAATTTGAATAGCCGCGGAGCAGGTCTTTAAGCGAAAGTGTTACAATTATTGTGAAAGACTGTGTCTTGTGCTACGCTGACAAAAATGACATAATGTACGTAATGAATGACACTGCTTGCAGCTTTAAAGGTATGTGTTGATTAGTATATTTAGCAAGAATATTGCTACGTCTGAATGAATGTAATAGGTGTGTCTAATACATAAATAAAATAAAAATAATCTTCATAAAGATAATGATTTTAAAAGCTTCCGGCGGTTAGTATATACTCCATGTTACATTATTAACATGTGTGGTTTTCAGACGCAGTTGATTTAGGTGTATCAGGTAGAGAAAGGTTTCTAGTGACGATCGTTTTTCTTGTGTTATAAACGACAGCCATTTTCGAGCAAGATTTTCAGCTGTCAGAGGGAAACACCTAAACAAAAATTTCTTTCCTAAACACCCCCATCTTCCACAGTAGACCGCACCAAATTTTACAGTTTCTTCATTTTTATGGATCACACATTCGTAGTAAAGTTTATCAAATGCAAAGTAACAGTAACTAAATATATACATAACTTATTTTCTAACAACACCGCACCGACCACTGTTTTAAAAAAAAATATTTTTGTTTATTTTTAGGAACGTCGTTTGAACATGAAGAAAGTATAGTTTATAATTTTGCGAAGTGTCAATGTACTTACTTATTTTTAGATTTTTACTTACTGACCTCTAAAAATTCTCGAAATACAGTGAAATCTGTGCAAAAAGCCACCAGTCGACACGGATTACATGGCTCTAAGGTTTCGAGTTCAGTTTGTTGTGTACTTTGACGTTGAACAGATATCACTTGTATGCAGAGACCGATCATCAATATCACAAGGAGTGGCACTTATTGACAGGTTTGTCTGTATATATATTTCAAGCTGGAAGTTTTGATCAATTCAATTCAGATTAATGACCTTTGTTATGAAATTTTATCCAGAAATGATGTTCTTGATATTATGCGATAACTTGGTGATTATTTCATAATCTTCACGACCACTCCTGTAAAATAGTTCAATACGGATAATGTTACAGCACGGAACACTGGAAACTTGAAATTAGTTTCCATAGAAACTAAATCTAGCTATAAGACGAAAGAGGATATTTGTTAAACGACACAATATTTTATTCTACAGAATTTGCTACACAAGTTGACAGATCGCTTCTCCTCCTAATAATTGTACGAGCAGTTCAAAATCGTTCTTGTAATAACGACTGAATTACTGTATAGTAGAAGCCTCAGGTATTTCATCTCAGGTTTCTGAACTCTGTTTGGGAATGTGACTTAAAATTAGAAGTTTTGATATAAAAAACAATTAAGGAAGTAGTATTCCATAGGAATGTAATGGGCGCACTTATGTGATATTTTACGACACCATTTACAAGAAACGAAACGTGTTTACATATTAATTCTGCAGGACAATTACATACACCTGTCTCCGATTTTTATGCTTGATAACTTAACAATGACGAAATAATAAATACTTTACAGTAGAAATACTTCAACGCATTGTTGCGTTAAAATAACGTCATAGACATCATGACGTTACATGTCAGTAACTGCGCAAAATTCTTGTGTATTTACCTTGAAAGTATGTGATTTTGAGAATTTTTATTTAGAGTGTCTTTGAATTTAGTTAATGGTTAATATTTTGAAACTTTTATATATTTTTGTATTGAAATTACATGCGGAATGTAAGCAAATGAATATCTGCGACTGTTTCATGAAAATAGGCGGAAGCAAGGTTAATTGTCACGGCCATTTTCAATAAGAAATTAGGCAGTTTCGTCTAAAATCTCTATTTTTTCCGTTTGCATTGAAACTTTGGTCTATATATAAAATAACTATGCACATTTAGTCTTTATTATAAAACAAAATAGTGATATTGAGATCTAAATTACTATTACCATGGTAACAAAACAGACGACCAACATCAGGGGTAGTATAATACGTCATCAACAGGTGCGCGCAACACTTCCCGATGCGGCTTTTTTTTTATGTCAAAACATCTCGATTCGATGAGTAAACTTGCGATTATTTCATTTGTAGCGAACAGATTTGGAAATGTCGTATAGTCTAAAGTAGTCTAAGAGAACATTCGAGCACAATGCATATTATGGAAACACTTCCTTATTCACCGCACCATTTTATATCGCATAAAAAGAGTTTTCATGCATTTCTTATGACTCGATGTCTACACGGGTGTTCTTTTATGGCAAACGGAGGTCAGTGATACCTTGATTAATTATCGGAATCAATAGTTTCAAAGAAATCATTAATATAGAATTTCGCCTCCCCAGTTCACCAGGTGAAACGATGCACTTCCCGGATCACCGCCAGTGTGGCATCGTGTTCGACTTAATTGTACTTTTGAGTAATCTTTCAATTTATTTTGACGCATGATACTTCAGTTGCCATACCAGCAAAACGAGTATTTAGCAATGAACGTTTATGTCATTATTAAACAGTGCTTCATTTACCTTGTAAGGGTTATGTTTTGACAGATTTACTCTTTCTTTTTCAGATCACAACTGAAAGACCTGAGATATTCGTAACTGTTTATAAGATTTAAATTTTGAAGTCAAACACTTGGAGTTCAGCAGTATGATATCCGTGGACAGATGAACGTAAACTGCATGTAGTAATTCACGCATTCCTTGGGAATAAATCATACGTAAAAAAATCAGAATTGTAGAAAGAACAATACCCGATTTTTGTGGATGTTTGTGAAAAATGTCAGAATTGAAGACCACAAAAGAAGTTCACTCACTGGTAATATGTGTAGACACCGTTTAAAACAGCTCATTGTTACGTTTGAGCACTATCGTTCAATATGTAGCCATGAAGAATTTTTGTAGACGGAATTTAATGTGATTTTCAGTCTTGTCAGCTCCTCTCCTTTCTTCTAAATACCATTTGACAGATTTTGGTGAAAGGCAACAGCAGTATGAAACTTTGTATGAAATATAGTTGACACTCTTAACGGATAAAACACAACAATGTAAATATTTTTTGTTTTCTGTATGTTTCGGTGAATAAACGTTCACAAATTATATAAAGACATTGCCACTTTATCAAGTTTTGTGTTATTTTAATGACATTTAGGAGTTATAATAAGTGTACAAAACCTCAACATTTTCTAGTTTAATGGTTTCAAGAGTTATTATATTACGATTTCTGTTGATTTTGAGTTATAGGCAGTGCATTTCAACTTCAACCTCTTTATAATTTTCATAATTACAAAAACATGTATATGGTGTATATTATGGCAATGATAGATTTTAACGGTAGCTTATCAATAACATTTAGAGCTTTCTTTTCCATGTTATTCCTTCCTCTATATATATTGACATATTCTTGGACATTTTTTTCAACAGAAAGTAGCTGTCGTTTATTCAGAAAGTGGATGAAAACAAACGGTCATTTAAAATAAAACATCTTTAATTTCATAATAACCATGTTGTTGAGGGTATAACGCATCTCAAAATATGTGATAATGAAATACCAATCGTCTTTATCGTTTTTCTTTCACAATAAAATTACCACAAAAGTTTTTTTAATTATTTTAGAGTTTCCTGTCGTGTCTGAATATTATCAATTGTTGAGAATATTTAACTTAGAGATGTACACTACTTTTTGATCGAAGAAAATTAAGGCATACAATGTGGAACGAATTTGTCAGATATGCGATCTTCATAAAACTTAAGGTGAATCTCATTTTTAAATGTTGAGTTTATAAAGAATTACGTCCAACGTTCATGAAACGTTATCCTTATACTCGTTTAACTGCGTGTAATTTTTATAATTGCTACATTCAAGCAATAAATTACCTTCGTTGATTTTTGTAAATATATAATATGAGCTGATAACATGGGAAATGAAATATTGCTATGTCTTGGAAGTGTATGTGCGTATGTTTGTGTCACAACGGCTTCAACTGTGTAAGGGTTTGAATAAAAAAACAGTAAAAATTTCAGTTTTGAATAATCTTTTATACAACAACATTTGCAAAATCTGAACATTAGTCTTTATTAAATCTTGAACCGCTTTCTAGTGTAGGTTCAATCGATGTCCCATTCTACAAAATGTACTAAGTGGTAATCATAATTCGGTTGCTGTCCTTGTTCTTTCCCTGTGCACATCTAAAACACCTTTGACAAGACAATTGCATTGGCGCGATACAGTCATTTCTCATTTTTCCCGAGCAATTGTGATGAACACGTGGCCCCTGAAACGTTAAAAAATTAAATAGTAGCATATCATTAAAAACTAAACTGCATAAGTGCGACTTAATGCCTTTAAAAATATGTTAAAATGTTGCTCATTAAAAACAACACATGATGATAATTTTACTATATAAATTTGCTTTACTTAGCATGATATTATCAATGCATATTCTTATTTCTGTCATCGAGTCTTGCCTTGAACTCAAGTTCGGAATCAAAGCCATCATACTTGACCATTTTCAATGACACGCCATATATAGTTATCGTGAAAAAGTAATTAGAGTACCATGTTAACTAATGGTTTCCAAAATACTTTCTATTTAAAGTGGAAACTAAATATTATCATGTGTTGATGTGCCTACTCCTGATTAAGGTTTATCGACTGTAAAATCATTGAAGTTAAATCAGTTATTTACATTTTTATCCATACCTTCAAATAGCAACCGACATAGTCGTGTTTGGTGCAGGGCCTCTGAGTTGAGACTAGAAATCCTTGTCTTTGGCAATTCTGTTAGAGGATATTCTCCGCTTCTCAGTGTAATGTCGTTCAGCTTTTCGAAAATAATACGTCAATTATGTCTGTCATGTCAATTACTCAGCAAGCCTTTTTAGCTCGACTATTCATAGAATAGTAGAGCTATTGGACTCGCCCATGCGTCGGCGTCGGCGTCCGCGTCGGCGTCCGCGTCCCGATTTGGTTAAGTTTTTGTATGTAAGCTGGTATCTCAGCAACCACTTGTGGGAATGGATTGAAACTTCACACACTTATTCACTGTGATAAACTGACTTACACTGGACAGGTTCCATAACTCTGTTTTGCTTTTTTACAAAATTATGCCCCTTCTTTGACTTACAAATTTTTGGTTAAGGTTTTGTATGTAAGCTGGTATCTCAGTAACCACTTGTGGGAATGGATTGAAACTTCACACACTTATTTACTGTGATAAACTGACTTACATTGCACAGGTTCCATAACTCTATTTTGCTTTTTTACAAAATTATGCCCCTTTTTCGACTTAGAATTTTTTGGTTAAGGTTTTGTATGAAAGCTGGTATCTCAGCACTCACTAATGGGAATGGATTGAAACTTCACACACTTGTTCACTGTCATGATTTGACATGCACAAAGCAGGTCCCATAACTTTATTTTGCTTTTTTACAAAATTATGCCCCTTTTTCAACATAGAAATTTTTGGTTAAGTTTTTGTATGTAAGCTGGTATCTCAGTATCCACTAATGGGAAAGGATTGAAACTTCACACACTAGTTCACTGTCATGATATGACATGCAGTGCAAAGGATCAATAACTCAACTTTGCATTTTACAAAATTATGCCCCTTTTTCAACTTAGGAGTTTTTGGGTTAAATTCTTATATGTAAGCTGGTATCTCAGTACCCACTGATGGGAATGGATTGAAACTTCATACACTTGTCCACTGTCATGAGCTGATAAGCACTTTGCAGGTTCCATAACCCTATTTTACTTTTTTACTAAATTATGTCCCTTTTTCGACTTTCTTATTCATTCAAGCGACAAGGCTGTTAAATAGTCGAGCGTTGCTGTCCTCCGACAGCTCTTGTTTAACATATACTGACAATTCCATTGATGAAGACTAAAAGTTTTGTTTCCTTTTTCATCTTTCATGTACCTAAAATAACAAATAAAAGGAAATGATAGAACATATATCATACACGTTTTTAGTATACATCAAATGTTCAAGATATGCCTCATTCTTTCAATATTATCTTCTAATGTTTAAACGAAGTTTACGGACCATCTAGTACAAGCACTTAAACGGTTATTTATTCCAATTAATAGACCTTTCAGGCAAGGGTGATCGACCCGATTTTAGTCATACTGGATATTGGTGAGCCGGGAAGGTATCAATGACATCTATTTACCATAAAAGAACACCCGCCAATATTTGGATTTGTCAGAAATGCATAGAAACTCTTTTTATACGATATAATATGGTGTGGTGAATAAGGAAGTGTTTCCATGATGTGCATTATGCACAAATGTTCTCTTAAACGGAAGGCTTTCTTGAAAAATGCAAACGTCAATGATAAACTAGACACATGTGCGGGCACTTTAGACTATATGTTATTTCCGAATCTATTCGTTATCAATGTAATAATCGCAAGTTTACTCACCGAATCGAGATGTTTTGACACAAAAAAGCCGCATCGGGAAGTGTTGCGCGCACCTGTTGATGACGTACTATACCACACCTGAACATATCTATGAAATTTATGGGCTTTGACCTATTTAAGAAACACGATTTCAACTTTTTAACTGTACTCAAAACTGATCTATGAGAATGATAATTGCAATAAGACAACGATTTTCCGTAGAAGCCATTCGAGGAGGATTACTGTAAATATTGTAAGGATTAAATGAAAACAAAACAGATATGTTACTTACTTTAAGAATAAAATGTTTTGAAAACACATAAAATGATAGACATAAACTTACATATTTCTTTAAAAAAAATTATGAATAATGACAGATATAAGATATTAAACACCCTAATTGCCTTGGGTACATATAACTTATGGTATGATAGAAGATAATGGTAGGTGCTTGATACTCTGCTCATATGTTAACCCTAATATTTCAAAAAGTCATAAAGAAAATGACACTGAAGCTGTTGAAAAACTTGTGTTTCATATATAGTTGCTTAAAAATGTGAGCAATGCGTTACCATGAAAACACGAGCCATGCGATATATACATTTTAGCTAATGCATGCATTTCAAATAAAATTATCATCAATGTAGACCTTTACGGAAAAGAGAAAACCGAAATAAGCCGAAAAATGTTTAAAATCCATATTTTACTACTTCTTTCAATACGCCATCTTTTGAGAGTGAAGTGCTTAAAACCCTATATTTTAACTGACAGGGACATAGTTGAACAAACATTAACGTTTGGTCGCTAAGCCTTTTAATTACACGAAGTATAATGAATTGCTACATTTAATAAATTGAGTCTATCCTGGTTACACAGTATCCTTCATCCTTAAAAAAAAAGAAATAGAACAATATATAATCAATACTTTAATAGCAACATAAACTTAGCAACATATGCAACAGAAGTCCACGATGATTAAAGATTTATAAATGTTGTGGAAATTGAAATGTTTCAATTAAATCTAATGGAAAAAAATAATAAATTACTCTTTTGGGAACTCTATCTGATGATGCAACAAACCTGGAAATTCCTAATTTATCTCTGTAGTCATATATTAATTTGTAAAAAGACTTAATCAGTAAAATCAGTTAAATATCTATAACTCTGAAAAGAACAGTTCTCTAGTTTGATAAAAACGACAGTGTCAAGAAACATTTAGGTGGTCGGTTTATAACGATACATTCAGATTTTTATACTGTTCACCTAGTTTAAACATTCTCATTAGTCGATGCGGCCGTCCATTTTCATTCTTTTTGTTTTTGTTTTGTGTGATATTGCGAACATATTTCTATCAACAGCTAACATTTCATATAAATTGTACCATATACAAGAAGCATATGTGATTATTTCTGCTATAAAATTAAAACACTGTCCCAGATTGCTGACACGGATATTTTTGTTTTTGTTGGGTTTAGACATATGCGGACACAGCATATGTTATACGACTTTTCTACCTTTTTATGGTTGAAGAAGATCCCAGGAGTCCCTTCAAGTAATTCTGGAAATAGGAGTTAGGTTATCCAGGACCCGAGTATTGTAGAAAATGCATCAGGATACCGAATCAGCACCCAATTCATTTATGACACAAGCAGTGTCAAGCACTGACCGATCTTAGTTAGTTTGTTAAGAGTTGAAAACAGTCCGTAACATTGTATCGACATCAGTTGTGTAAGTGTGGCCAGTTAAACCAACATCTTGTCAAAACCTCAAAAGTATTTTTCGCCATGCATCGGATACACCTCTCGATCTCTGGATTCTTTCTTTTGAGTTCCACCTAGTTTTACATTTGGTATTTTTGCCTATCTGTAATCAAAAAGTATACACAATTTGTCTTGACAGGAGAAATAACGGGTTTTATTTGTTTGGAAATATTATATATATTATGCTGTTCATTACTGAGTAAGGAAATCTGCTCTAAATTCATTATTCCAAACAAATTTGTAATCAATATTCTCTCCTTGATCATTCGAAGTAAATTCACTGCTCCCTTCACTACATAGAGTGTCAAAGCTAAAAGCACAACTAATAAGTCAATGATCTGATAAAAATAGTGTAATAGAAATTTTATCTTTTTAAAGTATAGTTTTCAATAATACTTCAACAGAAATCCAGTGATTTAGCATTTCGCAGTCAAAACATGACTGTAGTGATTCGTGCTTAAATGATGTTAATCTTATTTACTTATTCTTGTTCAGTAGACAGATACCAAAACAATGGGGTCACCGGACATCGAAATTTTACTATTTGTGTATTAGTTACGTTAATTGCAATTATTGTATATTTATTTTTAGTAGGACATGAATACGTCCTTACACTGGTCGTTAAATAAAACGCTGATAAAACAATCTTATCTTTTAATCATGATGAAAAGAGGGCTAAATTTAAACTGTCTGTCTTAGATATAAAATGAGTACGTGTTCCCCGTCGCTTCGGACTTTAAAAATAAATGACGAGTTCTGATTAAATAGTACACGGCCGTGATTTTATTTTACAGTATTATTAGAGAATACAATTAAAATATCATGGCATTTTGTACGAAATATTCTCATGAAATGAAGTATAAAATGATAAACTCTAGCAATGAAATAGTCACGTCTCTAGTGCTGAAGCTATCATGATCAGCACACATGCACTATAAAATACCACAGCCGTAAACATTAGGATTTGGGACAAATACGTTGAAGATCTTTCTATCCCGATCTTTTATCCAAATACACAACACTTACCATATGAGTGTAGACGAGGTGTTGATACAGTCTTTTTGTGATTAGTCAGTCAGGATCAATTAAATCAAACATGCTCGAAGCCACGCATTATCGTTGAGTGACGTACTAATCGAAGATAATGTATTTTGTAGAGGATGTCAACTTAGTAAGGGAAGCGTGGGGGAGTGGGGACAGCTCTTAAAGGTACACATACATTTTTGGAACTTTGAAATTCAATTGACTTATAGCCGTTATATTTGAAAGATGGACAAGTTCATTATAGAAATTTAGCAGGGTAAAGGTTAATTCAAAGTAGTGGCAATATTGCCTGTATTAATAACAGATCTTCAATAATAATAAAGGTAAATTCCATTCCCGCGTTATTTTAAGATTAAAAATCATTTGACAGGTCTTCGCGATTTATCAGCCCCTGTAGAACGTTTCTCTGTGGTGTTATTAAATCTCATTAAATTAGAAATTACCAAAAATTACACATTAAATTTAATATTTACTAGGAGTTTAAACTTGGTATATGGGTTATTACAAATAATCAAGTTCTTTGGAAGAAATAAAGGAATACTATCTACTAAGTTTAAACTTTTCAATTAGCCAACGTTTATTTTGATGACATGTTTTCAGTCAATTACTTCGAAGAAATAGAAATAACGAAAATCTAATTAGAATTATAAATCAAATTTCCTTTTTAATAATGAACTTATATTCATCTGTATGTTTCATAATTTCACGACTTTAAGACGAGGCTCATATGAAAGAAAAATCTGCAGACGAAAATAGCGTGTTGTGCATGTGTATGTACATTTCTGTATATTTTCTATTTGAAATGCCCTGCTTGATTATCACATGCAATCCAAAGTTTAAAAGCGGTCAACAGAAAACATTTTCTTTTTTAATTTGAAAGAGTTGGTCCTGCCATATGAAAAATGTCTAGCGTGGGATACAGGGGTAGTTGTACACGCCCCAAATTTCAGAACCATATATACACCATAATTTATCCCGTTAAGATAATTTTTTTTTTGATTATTGAATGTTATAGAAAAAAACAGCGTCAGCTGTAGATCAATTATCACGAAATCCATACTGCGAATCTATATAAACAATTTCATTTTCACACCACATATTGATCCTATTTCTTAAAACAGTGAAAACACTTTAGCAGTAACATTTTTATGGTTGTACCCTTGTAATTCGAAGCAATATTTACATCACCTTTCTTGTATACAGGTACAATTATACCCTTAGACCATGATTCTGGGTATATTTCAGATTCATAAATTATGTTAAATATTAAACGTAAGTGGGGTGAAATGAAATCATTGACATTGATAAAAAAAGTCAGCTATAAATATAGAACAATATTTCTTGCATACCAGACGGGGATTTCCAGTATTTTTACCGGTGCTGGAAAAATTTATCTTACACCCCGGGGTGTAAGATGACTCTCGTGCTTTAAATGACGTATTACGAACTATATATATGTGGAAGATTTATGTAGTTATTTATATTTTATTTCGTAAAACGGAATAAAAATCCAATACCTTGATAGTTCCTCTTTGTTCCTGATAGTATATTTCTCGATTCAAAACACGTTATTTTATAAAATATTCATAACGTTACGCTGGAACTGATAAAACAAAACCGGAACTAAACATTGTTATTTGTCTTTGAAACGTCATGACGTCTTTCCTGTTTACGGACGTTGATTTCCCGCGCTTTGTTTAAATACGCTTCTATAAGAAATAGTTCTAAAAAGAAAGCCGTTCGACTGATTTTATTTTTATTATAATATCTTGATATCGGTATGCAAGAAAAAGATTCTGTCACTGGTTATAGGTGCAGATGGGAATATCCGGCTCTCGGGTAACTGTTTATGCGGTAACTCGGTAGGAACCTCGTTACCGCCTAAACAGTTACCCTCGAGGCCGGAAATTCCCATCTGCACCTACAACCAGTGAAAGAATCTTATAATAAAACAAGGTCACAATTAAGCATACTGATGAAAAGAAGTTTATATTTATGCGAGAGAGTATCTTTATGTTTGACACATTTCAAATATTAATAATAATGTGATAGTTTTGATCTAAACTTTTAAAAGGATATTGTTCTTTTTTATTTCAATTTTAATTTGCATCAGTTTTGCCATAGACAATAACATTTGGTGTAGAGTTTTTTAGTGTAGTATATGCTTCAGAAATTTTAGTTGATCTAGTTCAATAACATCAGTATTTCCACCGCCCATTTTTTCACAACCTTATTATAAATAGGTTTGACCACCTTCGATAACAGCTCTGTTTGTAAATCTATAGAAAGACATAGAAAGCCTTTTTATAAGGCTGTACATAGCTTTGCTTTATAAAACGAACCACTTCTACTACAAGAACTCATAAATATTTTTACTCTGAATCAATTTACAGGGTCTTGGTCTGCAGGTGCTATTTTTTAAATAATCAGCCATTCTTCACAATATGATGTATATACATTTGTAGCTGATTCAAGATTTGTTGCTTCTGCAACAATAACCTTATCATTAGCATGCAGTCGTACAAAATTCAAGTAATTTGCAAAATAGCTGAGTAGGTCTTTTAAGTATAATAAGAATAGCAAAGATGATAAATTTTCAATGCAATTGCTTGCGTAAAATAACATCAATTAGAGGCGATAGAGCAAGCAGTTATCTGCTTTTATATATTCTTTTTTGCTTTTCCCATTCCTTGTGACATTACTTCAGAACATTTCATAAATAGATCTGATATATCATTTGCAATATCGCAAAAAGTTTGCTACATAACTTATCAGAAATACAGGCGATGAAATTCTGGTCAATACTTTCATAAAACATACTTCATATTTATAAATTCCAGGCCTCAGTCCTTACAGCAACATCTTCTAAATTACAAATAGGATAAGTACAAAAGAAAAATCTAACAATATCGGGCTATGAACATATGACTTCAAACAAAAAAAGACAAGCGACCTCAAACGAATTCTAAGAACAACAAAATAATCAACACATACAACAACAAATACGAAACAGTCATTTGAGAGTTTTAAATTGCTATACATATTAACGGGTGCTCAAACCTAATATATTAGATTCAAGGAAATTGATTTAGTTGCTCGCATTTTGTTTTAATATCATCACTTCTCGGAAAAGTCGAAATAGTACCTATATTTCAACACATTTATCGAAATTCCAACAGCGTTTGAATACATATATTGGATGATAATGCATGCATATATATACATTTTCCTAAATAGAAAATGGCATCACAAAACTTATACTTTCTAAAATGTACTTCCACAAATTCTCATATTCGTCTTTAATGTCTTGAAAAAAGCCCATTAGAGTTGAGATTCAAAGAAGCCAGTATTGATAAATTGTAATCATTTGGAGAGATTCCTTCCCATGAAAACGTTACAGATAAGTATAAATCTAACTTTCATCATAAAATGAAACTACATTTACAAATTTTGTAGGATTACACAGGGGAATAAAATTGAATTTTATCAGTATGCTTAAAAGATGGTAAATGATGGTAAACGAACGTGAGGTTTCCATATTGATTATACTCTCGAATGATAATGCTGTTGTTAGGCAAAGTATTCTCATCAAATGTAGCTGAAGTTAATAAATATACTAAGTGAGTACCGTTCAATTTCACTGTTTGTACGATTAAAGCATTCAGCACATTTACATTATTCACCTTTATACCCATTGATGACTTTTTGATTTAATACATAATGTATGCTTATATACGATAATTCTCAGAATATTAAAAGAGTTTTGAATTTTTTTTAATGCAGAATCATTCTTATTAAATATTGTTGTGACATAGCACCTTGCTAAAACCAACGTACATATACATACCAAATAACGGTGAATACCTGCATGCAAATGCATTCATTGTTTATACTTTGTCTATTTCTCAATCGGAAAGCCTTTAAGTTTTACAATATACAAACGAGGAAAGCGTATGCAAAATGGATGTTTTGAAATGTTGCCTTGGAACCGAATTCTATATCTTTTCGTTAACCTTGTTCATGTAGCGTGGACATATTGAAAATACTTCGTAACACTCTTAAAACATTCTATACAAATAATATCTAAGGGCTTACTGTATGTAAAACTGGTAAATCGGAATAAGATCCGTTAGAAACTAAATCTTGTAAAGAGATAATACTTATACTCATCAGTTATAATTCCTGCTTCGTAACTATGATACAAATGTATTTCAACAGACGACATTTATACATTCACAATCCTGACTTTATTTCTCTGATTACTGTCACAGGACTTTGGAGAATCGGTACTGAGTTAACAACAGTGAGGAAACCATTAAATTAGAGCGTTATGTTACCTTTCACATTTTACCATATTTTGAAAAGTTTTTTTTCCAATTAAAAGAGATAAATACACCACATTCTACATTCTATTTTTAAAGAAACATCTATAAGACGTAAAAACATTTCTGTAAGTAATCATGTGCTTATGTTTTGGCTTGCTTTAATAAAACCAACAGAAGATTTTTCCAAAAGACACATAAATATCCTATTTTGTTTTTCTAGTTCTGTTTTCCTTGTAAGGTAATGTTCAGTCTTTAAAATACTGTAATGTGTACATGACTGTGGAGATATGAGGCATTATATTGATATCATTGTTACATTATCTATGACTTATCAATCCACTGTCATAGAACAGAGATAAAAACCTCAGTGGTGTTCCATTTCCGTTATATATATGAGAATGATCAGCAATTTTTTGTAGAAAGCTGATCCGTTTGGACCTGCTCATTTTTATTTTTCTCCCCAATCAACGGTGCTCTGAAGTACGATGATAAAAGTCGTATGTCGAAATTATTATGGTGAAAGTCAAACTCGACTGTACAGTACATATAGCTGTAATGTAACCCTGAACGACATGCTTAGCACCTACTGAAGATGGCAAGCTCAATTTCAAAGTCATGGAACCAGGCGGAATGTTACCACTAACGTTGACTAAACTGAAACCTGCTCAATAGTAGCCACCCCAATCCCCTGCGGTAGTTATTGTCTTGTCGTCCTCATCCGCGAAATGTCCATCTGTTTCTAAATGGTCTTCTTGAGTGACTATGGCTTTAGTCAGCAGTGCTCCTGTCTCGAGTATTTTTGATACGTGCCAACAAGGTGTCATTGTCTCTACATTGGAAAGAGCATAATGGCACCTGATTTGTCGGAAAAGTTGATTTAAGCATGTACCCCAATATTCGAATCATTCACTCCTTTTGGATACAGCAGGGGTACTGGTACGGATTGTTTTGAAATTGAGGCATCGTCGTGTTTTTATTATTGTATTTGATGGACATTTTATGTTTTATGTATTTCAAAGTTAAACAGGCCTTACAAAACAATAAACTGTTGCCCGGATGTATTTTACTTTGACGCCATGCTACGGAGCTACCTTCCACGGATTCGTACTGTACTGGTGAAAATTTCGCGAAATATTTACTCAAAGCATGAGGATTTGATATTGGTTATACGAAGTTAAATTTTAAACTCAGTCATTTAATTCATTATAGTAACTGTAATCTTCCTGTACAAAGCTTTATATACAGTTTCGTTTTATAACCTTACTGTTTATAAATCTATATGACTTCGACGTACTTGTTTTCATGCTCACGAGGTGGATACAGTTTTGGAACGTGGCGTTATCAGCTGGAATTTCATTTTTGTTTTTGTGTGCACTCTTTTAAAACCTTCAACATGTTGATATTTAACATCACAGATTTTATCTATCATGTTTTCATATTTTGCTCTTTACAAAGGCATGGACTGCCAAAGAAATGTTAGTTACGCAGTGTCTTATCAAACTAGCGTTACGGGGCACTAAAAGCTCTCTCCCTCATATATCTTAAGTTTGTTATGATGAATGGTTGTCATAATCCTTTTTTTGGGGGTGGGGGTTTGGGGGGGGGGGGGGGGGGGGGGGCGGGGGCGGTAATTGGGGTTTCTGTGTCTCATACAGATGTCAGACTATTACACGTACTTTTCAGCAGTGGGAATGCAATTTGCATCGTCTGTGTCTTTGCTTCTTCTTCCACTTGCTGCAAGATGCACTCTAGCTAAATTATGGGCTTGCATAGTTTTGCTTTTTAAACTCTGGACATACTCGCTTTTACTTTGGGGCGGTGCAGTAATTGCCTCAGGTTGATTGATCATTAAGTATGCGGGTAATAGGATTTCACTGCAAATACGACTGCAAGACTCGGGGAAAGGCCATTTGCTTTAATTGGAGTACATCGGTATGCAGCAACCAAGCATCCTAGATTTACAGCTTACATTTCTTGCCCACATGCTTAATATGTTCTAACCGTCTTTAGAAGGGTCCAATCGAACCATTCACACTGACCATTTCCCCTAGCGTTTCCAGCGCTCTTGTTGTTTTATATCAAGTTCAATGCAGAGGTATTTCGACAAACTTCTTTCGGAAGCGTTGCCCGAATCACTTCGGATGGAAAACAGACATCACAATACTGCTGTTTAGTCTGGGAAAGCTTAAATTTCTACGTACTTATAAGATTATTTCTATTGACAGGTGTTATTTGAAACGAACTAGTGCTTTCGATTGCAACGATATCCTCTGATGACCCTAGATTTAGCTAACAACGCTGGGGCTCCCTGATTTGAGGCAGTTTTCTATCTGCCGCGCATGAATCATATTTTTGAACATGCACGTTATATGATCACTCATCTGCCAGTGACTGTGCTGTGATATGATTTCCCACTGAGTTCATTTATTTGTTCAATATGTCCTTGGGTGTTTGTTTTGCTTGTGTATGTGATTGTACATCTGAAACACGGCCTCATCTCTTAATTGTCTTAACACAATTATCTAATAAAATGGAGAGGGGAAAATTTTCCACGATTAAAGGTTTCGGGTCGGTGTTATAAAAAGAGACCGGATACAGACCTATTTTATTGCCTAATGACAATTTTTAAGGGATCTCATGTCAAGGTAATGTTAAAGCCATAGTATTTATAGGGTTTTACCTCATGATGTTCAAGTGAATGTTAATGCCACAATATCGGAGAGGTTCATGTTAAGGTTATGGTACATACATTGTATTAATGATACTTTAGGCATTTTATGTTATTGTAGTGAATATCAATTTCAAGATAATTAAGGGGTTTTATGTCAGGGTGTTAAAGTGAATGTTAGGCTAATGCCAAGAATTTGATTTTCCATCAGTATATAAACATCAGATAAGAACAAACCATTACCTAATATTTAAAGTCACCCACGGAAATACTTCTTATGTGAATATATAACCTAAAAGTTTAGCGGTCAGTTGCAAGCAAATATAACCGTATGCCTATTTTAATATTGCCCCTTTAAACCATCGCAACCAAATAAAACCTGCATATTATCAAATTTGTCTACAACATATAAACCAGGTTTCATTAATACACCTCTTTATCTTGTATATAGGACTTTTGCAGGTTCAAAGCGGCCAAATACTGACACCATTTCAAATTAAAATCAGTTTAAAATTATGCATGTCTATGAATTTCTCACTTTTTTCCAGCATATTTTTTCGTAGTATCAGGCAAATTGAGCAGAAATACCAAGATAGAGTTTTGGTTACAATGACTATAGTTACGTAATGGCTTAACTCCTAATAGATTTATACTAATACCGTGCTTTACAAGTGTTAAAAAGTATGGTGACTGATTTAGAACATTTCATTATTGATTTGGCGTGCGCGACGTTTATGTAGCACATATTGTCCTATTGTTTTGACGCACGCGTCAACTGCATCATAGCGAAATTTTGGAAAATGTGTGTCCCTTTTGTGCACGCGCTAACCACGAAATAACGTGAAAGATTGAAACTAACAAGGCTACATAACAAAACATCGAACGCGACAGAAAGAGATATTTTATTTTGTGCTGGTACATGAACTTGGTGTGCCAGCACGAAATAAAATGTTTCGTGCGCCGCTATATAGCACATTTCTTGGTGTAGTCCTTGTGCACGAGAAAACGAAACATTTTCTTTCAGCTTTGCGCCCGAGCCAACACGCCAAAATGAAATCTGTTAATGGTGTGCCATTGTAAAATTGAGACTTGTTGTACTTTATTCACAAAACACCATGTAAAGAAAATGATCATCTTGTAAGATTTCAAATGTGCACGTTTAAAATTCAAACATTATTTTTGATTTGAGAGCTTAAACTTTTTTTTTTCCAAATGAATAAAGAAATGATTTTGTTAAATTATAGTAGTAATCGACTAACTTCAACTGATGTTTTCCATACACGGCACTGAATCTTAATTTTTCAGAATTTCAGGCCCTTCATGGTCCGCCATGACTTTCTTTTTTCATCTTCTCGTCAGTGAAAAGCGTAACCATAGAAACCTGACAAATGTTGAATAACGTATTTGTCCTTAAATAATAATGTTTATGTAAGCAGATTCCGTTCTATTGCTGATAAATGATAAAACATTTATCAGAAATTGGAGTCTTCATCCATTTTTATTGTTCAAATTACAAATGATTGTACCGTTATTTTTGGAAAACTGGTTTTTAATTTAGTAGACTGGTTTCTATGTACACAAGGAAGCCGGTAAAAGAATTTGTCAACACGAGCATGCTTCGTGAAGACTGTAAACCTTGTAGCTGCTAAATTATCTCCCATATCGAGTGAATTTTTGTTTATACATGTTATATTTCTGTGCCGATTCGTTTATAACATAAACAGATAACAAGAATTCTTGTATAGAGCACCGTGGACCTGGCGACAACACGATATCGCAGCAGAGCCAGTCAACATTGTGAGGTGAGAATTAAATTAATTCAGATAAACCGAAAACAATAAGGAAGTGACAATATTGAGCTACGTAAAGGAACGGTATCATCTATTCACGAATCATAGGCAAGTCTGATTATGTTTATAAATAAGAAGAGAAGTTGAAATTTTAAAGTTTGCATTTACATTTTGGGATGTGAAGTAATAAGGAAGAATACTGGCAGAAAGTTGATACAATGGACGGGAGTAAATTCTTCATAACTGATATAAAATCTCGACAACTATTCGTATTCTTCACGTTAATTTCATTTCTGACGTTTTCGATAGGAATAGCAATCGGTTATATCATTTCCAGTCTAAGTTCAGTATCAAGTAAATCTGAAATAAGGAATAATATTACAGAGGCTATAAGAAGCTCGTGCTGCGCGACTTCCATAGAAACAGATACAGGAAAGGTATATCTAGAACGCATGCTAGAAAGACAAGATAAAATGTTTGCATGCGTGCGTAGTACGGAAGAGTGTTGGTACTACGGTCTTCCAAGAACGTATCTAGTGTATCAACTGAACGGAAAAACAATTAATATAGATGGAAAACTAGATGATGACGCATGGGGAGAGGTATGAGATACAGCGGTTAATATATTTTTAAAAGGAAGTACGTTCCTAAAATCCAAAACTTCTTTCAAATGCTTAGAAATTATACTAAGTACATTTTTTTCATCCACATATTTATAGATTATTAGATTTGTATCTAGGAATATGCACGAGTTCTGCAGCGGAAGTATTGCGCGACTTTAGGAGCGCAGTAGACACTATTATTCCGCGGAAGAACGAGTTTGTATTTCTTGATGCAAATCTAATAATCTTTATATTGCATACGCATCTACGCTTAAAATTATTTTATAAATGATAAAAAATGTTACTAAGTTTGAGTATTGAAAAATAAGCCGTTAAAGAACCTTTAGCATCGACGACATACATGAAACTGACGTCACAAATGACGTCACGCATCAAATATGAAATTTGAACGTCAATAAGGAAGATATTGACGTTTCGGGTTTCATTGTAATATTTGTCATCCTTGCAGTCTGATCAAGATTTGTACTGTTCGCCATTCATTCAGTATCTTTTAGGTAAGCAACCCTTTTAACAGTTAACGATACTGTCCTAATTGAAAGATGGACAAGTTTATTATAAAAATTATTATGTTTACAGGTTCCGTGGAGTGATGATTTTGTAGACATACGCAGTTTCATTTACGGAAAGCCAAAATACGACTCAAAGTTCAAAATGAGATGGGACAACGAATGTCTGTACATAGGTGTTTACATGCAAGAAAATGACCTGTGGGCAACCTATAAGGAGCACGATTCGCCGCTTTATAAGGAAAACGGACTGGAGGTGCTTTTGGGCATAGACAGATATAGCTTTAATTATAAGCAGATTGATATTAACGTTCTTGGTACAATTATGGATCTGCTAATGTTTACGTCACCGTATGAGACCAGTTTTAATCAGGCTTCGGATATAAAGTGGAATATAACGGCAAAGAGCGCCGTCTATTTTGAAGGAACGGTGAACACGCCCGGTGATGAGGATAAATACTGGTCTATGGAGCTAGCTCTTCCCTTTAAGGAACTGTCTGAACTTTCGCAACGTGGACATTTCATACCGAAGGAAAACGAAGTTTGGACCGCTCAGTTTGGAAGATCACAACCAAATATTAGAGTGCGGAATGGTACGTACGAAAGAGGACCAGCGTTTTACTGGAACTGGTGGGCGTGGCAGCCATGTGATGCATTTAACATGCATTTGCAGAACCGATGGGGACTGATTCAGTTTAAACAAGACAAAGACGACACTAAATTCATATTTCAGAAATGGCATATCTACAAGTCCCTCTTTGATGTATATGACGCTTTGCAGAGTTACAAAGCTGTGACGGGATTTTATACTTACACAATAGAGGCATTGGACGTACCGCCATACTTGCTGTCACGTACATGCGTGTATATCCCTGATATTACCATCGATGGTTCAGATTTCAATGTCACAGTTACGTCAATGATTCTACCCAACACAACTGCACACATCCGTTCAGACAAATATGTTATATTTCATTAATCTTGAAATTCTTAACAAGTTTAACCGACTGTGAAGCATGTAACCAAATAGGTGTCGCTAAAGTCATTAAGCTTTGTAGAATTGAAAGTTCTAAATATTTTCTACCATGAAGAAACTGTTAGAAGAAACTGCTTTTTATTTCACATAGCACGTCTTCAAAATGTCCACTGAAATGGCAGTAATAAATTTTCCAGCATTTGTAAAAGGTAGTCTGCTGTTCGCCTCCGAACTGAGGTTAATACTTTTGCATATTTTCTTAGCCTTGACCCTGCACTGGTCGCAAAGGCAGAATCAAAAGCTGCCAGTCAGCAGGCAGACTAAAGGTTAATATTTGGTGTTCCAACGAGTGAAAAATATATATGTACTTCCTTGATGTTATATGTGAAAAATTGATACCGATGAGTTGAATTAAACGATTTTTAATATTAATCGAATTCACGAAGTGTAAACGGCCATTTCCAAATTTTGACAAACATTCCCTTCCATATATTTATGTGTCCGAGGTGAAACGAAATAGTTCATATCCAATGCAAGTATTTGCTGTATTCATAATAGGTAACCCTGGTATTATTATTATTATTATTATTATTATTATTATACCAGATTTATATAGCGCCCTTTTCATGATCAATTTCACGTTCAAAGGCGCTTTACATAGTTCAAATGCAGCCACACAGGGCGTATAAATTCACCCTTTACTAGTACAGACACAGAGCGATCTGACCAGAGGGACAGAGTGAGACAAAGACCCCACTACAGAGAGATCAGAAATCAGATACAGGCTTGTCCGGCTAACTTAGCCTAGCTCGTTGCGAATAGACAGCCTGGTTCTTTAACGTGCCTAGTGTATAGCACTGATACACACCTCTAGTTGGGTGGGAAACACTGAAAAGCGTTTCTGAAAATTCCCGAGTAGCTGCCGGGGATACCCCGACCTCAGGATTGGAAGGCCAGTGTGCAAACCACTGAGCTATCCGTCCACAACCTACTGACATCTTCCTATTAGACCACGATAATCCGTAAATAGCCAATCGCAAAGCAGATTTGTACCCGTCTATATTTCATATACAACAGTAGCGTTGTATATATATCGGGGGAAACTTGGGCAAAAAACGCGTGAATTTCGTGTCAATTTACCATCTAACAATACAGGCTAACGCCGGAGTTAAATGACCTTGCAATATTCTCACCAGTTATCAATGGGATAAAGAATAGGATTGACTTGGAGGTAAATTCAGTTGAAATTTAACAGGCGGTTAGTTTAACAGCTTAATGCAGGGGTCGTGGGTTCGAGCATCATTGGGGTCACGACCATGACTTCTCATATGACACCAGTACTGGGTTTCCCAGGAAGCGGACTCAAGAGGGGTTACAATAAGCTTAAAGCTTTCATCACAATCGAGCTAAAACAAATTAGTATAATCTAAACTAAACTAAACAGCCGTTAGTTTTGAACAACTGGGCCTTGTTAGAAAGTAGAACAACTACATGTACATCATTCTTACAAGAAAGGCACAATATGGTAAAAAATGTTCGTAGTCCTACGAGCATCTACGCGTTAACTATATCCTGATAAACAAAATAAATAAATAAATAAACACCGACACTGGTTCCTGTTTTTATAAGAACAAAAAATGAATATAACCATAAATATTTTGTCACTTTATATCGATTGTTGAAAATTGATTTCTAATAGAATCTGATAATTTGTATGTGATTATGTATATTACCAGTAAGCACTAGTCCATACCTAAAATACCAGATTACTTCAAACAACAGTAATTTTTTTCATCCAACATGTTTACCTCCGATTTGCTGTCAGCCTTTTTTGTAGTTTCAGAACCTGGCTATCATCTTGAATCAACGTATCTGTCATCGTGTTTCGCCAACATGCTCCTCACAAAAACTAATTGTTCAGCAGTTTAATTTTTAGTATTTTCGAGAAATCCCTATCTAACTGTTTACCATTTGCGATTGCAAATGACTCAAAGTGTTAAGGTTTAGCAGTATATCACAAAACAACAGAATTTTTTAGTAAATGAACTGCATCTTGACACACAACTATCTGTCCAATACATGTTTTACTGTTCTGTCCCATAGAGTTGGATACTTAAAATATTCTAAATGAGTTGTCCCCCTTTAAATAACAATGCCACTTGTAAAGAAATAAATGTAAACAATTGTCAAAAACGATGTTTTACCTAGTTATGTAAAGTTGAAACACTCGCACGATGTTGCAAATGCATCAAAACGAAGACATGTAACAGCTTTTAAAAAATGGCGAGTTTTTAAAGGCGCTGAACTGTCCAGAAGTGTGGCCCCTTCATGCAGTCCCTTTCCGGAATTCAATATATATATCAGTAAATTGACAATGGTTTTGTAGAATAATATACATGTTTTATACACTGTTAAATTTTCATGTAAAACAATGCTTTCTTACTATAATTTGATGACGTTCGAACTTTTTTCTCCGAAACATGGACCTATACCTTAAGGGTTCATCAAGAGACATAATACTGGAATACGTGGATGGGGAATGAAATATTATTTTACGGCATGTGCTTTATGTTTTTCGCTGTTTTGTCCTGAAACCATCTTTATGCGCTGAAAAAACATATATGAAACCAAAGCTGAATTGAATAAATGTATGTGAAAGTATCTGTAGGTGTTTATGTCATAAAAATATAACCTAACTGATGCACCACTAATCTCCCTTATGATGTTTATGTGCAAGAAAAAATAACCATGTCATGTAAAACAAACTTCAGTGCACAAAATCGGAAAGTTTAAAGTGCAAATACAATTTTGTTAAGGAGATATGCCTTCAAGCTACCCTTCATTGCCACGATGTATTTTTAGGAGCCATTTTATTCATTGATCACAATTGTAAACAAAAATACCTGCATGTATTTGGTCATAACGAAAGGTGATCGTTAATAAAAAGTACGCCTATAAGAAGAAATAACATATGTGACATTAAATACAATGCAATACCTCGCTATCGATTACAAGTTATACGCCAACATTTTCGAAAGATCAAAAGTTCAACACTGCAAAATCTAAATATTGGCCTAATAACATATTAAATTAATACGCGTTTCCTGAACTACGACTGGTTCTCAATTTATTGTACCAGTCTGCTTTAAAACGAAAATTATAAGTATGTTATAAATTTAATATTTGAGAATTATTTTGCACAAATAAAAAAAATATTGAAAAATTTACATCGCATTTATCGATATAATGCTGATACTTACTTTCAATGAAATAACAAGAACTACTTTTTAAATGTATGTTTGTCGGTCAACTGTGCTACGATTATGTAATGGTTGTTTATCGGCTGACTAAAAATAAGCTACCGTACGATCTGTCCTTCATTCCTGAATAATCTGCGTAAAAATACTGCCATCTTGACCATATTTCAACACTTTATGGTATGGAAAGGGACATGTTACCCTGCGTACATGTGTAAGGTAAGAAAAATGGTACTTGTTTGTTTTTACTACAGTTTGTTGACATTGTTGTTGTCGTAACACAACATTGATCTTTGCATGCTTTTTTCGAAAACCTTATACACGTGTGAGATATCTTGAACTATGGTGCTGATTGAGGTCCAAAATCAGGAGAAATCTATCTGTTTGCATCAGTAACAATAGTAATAATGGGTAAGAGTAATATACAGAAAAGGTTAGCTGGGAAAAGGAAGTTTGGTCAGGCAAGTGTTAAACACAGTGTTAGATCACGGAAAAGACAGAAATTTGTGAACCAATGTGGTGAGAAGAAAGAGGACCACTGGCACTATCAACCATATCAGTTGATCAAATGCCCCACATACAATGGAAGCTGTAGTATTAAAATAATTGTCCGGAGAATACCTGTTATTAGTGCAGTGGACCCCAGATTAATGTCTTTGAATGCCAAATCTTTAAAATTCAAATTGTTGCGTACAAAGAATCCAATTTCAGGATACAGAATTATAAATTTAGATGGTTTAAAAGGACATGTGTCAGATATAACTTCTCATACATGTTTGTGTGATGCTGCTCGATCAATAGTTCTCGAGGGTAAATTCACAATTACATTGCAGTTGAACAAGATGTCGTAGACAGCGGCTCATATTCGGTTGATAGTAATAATGTTATGTCCAGAAAACGAAGTTTGTAAAAAATTTAAGTATAAAAGGGACATAATTCGGTCAAAAATACAAACTAGAGTTATGGTGATTGTCACCATACATGCAGATGATGGTGATAAAGATACATTTTAAGTTTCAAGTCTTTATCTTATATTGCATTAAAGTAGTATCCAGAAAGCGAAGATTGCAAAAAAGTTTAAGTATAAAAGGGGCATAATTCTGTCAAAAACACAATTAGAGTTATGGGGTATGTAGCCATACATGCAGACGAGTATAAAGAAATACTTGTAATGTCAAGTCATTATCTTTGAAAGTATCAAAGATATGTCTAAAAACGAAGCTTTCGAAAACATTTAACATGAAAATGATTCAAAGTATAACTCCTTGGTGACCTTGCCCTTGGGTATAATGGGCCCAGCCCCTACACATACTTTGTATGTATGCTGGACAATGTTTATGTGAACTTACTACAGTATGATATAAGCAAAAGTAACAAAGATATGACAGAAAAACAAAGGTTGCCGAAAAACTTTAACCTTAAAAATAAAGACCTTGGTGACTTTGACCTTGGGTATAATGGGCCCAGTCCCTATACATACTGTTTATGTAAAGGTACATTAGGATATAAACAATAGTAACAAAGATATGACTGAAAAACAAAGGTTGCCGAAAAACTTTAACCTTAAAAATAATCTAAGTATAACAGCTTGGTGACCTTGACCTTGGGTATAGTGGGACCAGCCCCTACACATACTTTGTATACTGGACAATGTTTATGTGAAATTACAGTAAGATATAAGCAATAGTAACAAAGATATGACAGAAATACACAGGTTGCCAAAAAACTTTAACCTTCAAAATAACCTAAGTATAACAGCTTGGTTACCTTGACATTGGATATAATGGGCTCAGCCCATAAGAATACATTGTTTGTATACTGGACAATGTTTATGTGAAGTTACAGTAAGATATAAGCAATAGTCACAAAGATATGACAGAAAAACAAAGGTTGCCGAAAAACTTTAACCAAGAAGGGTTACGCCGACGCCGACGCCGACGCCGGGGCGAGTAGTATAGCCCCCCTATTCTCCGAATAGTGGAGCTAAAAATGTCGAAATGGACTGTTTAGTATAATTACTGCTGTGTGTGAAGGCTGTGGGAAAAATTTTACAGTAATACTAGCCATAAGCTAAAGAATGGACTGTATGACATTAATGTTCGAGCTGTCTGGGGTGCAATGGCCAGTGGTATTGGTGCAACTGATCTGAATGAGCAGTTAGGGACTCTTAACATTCTACCAATGAAAAGTAATATGTTCAATTCCATTGAGGATCAGATTGGTTCATGGTGGCATGAGGCATTAAAAGATGAGATGGCAAAGGCTGGTGCTGAAGAAAGGAGGATAGCTGTAGAGAAAGGGAATTTTGATGAAGGTATACCAGCTATAACTGTTATTTGTGACGGATGGTGGTCGAAAAGAACGCACAAACATTCCTATAATGCATATGGAGGTGTAGGAGTTATTTTTGGAGCTGAAACCAAGAAGTTGTTGTACATTGGGGTTCGTAATAACTTTTGTTTGCTTTATCTAGACTATAAGGACATAGGCATTTAATACAATTATTATGATGTGTAAAAAAAGAAGTGGAAATACACAGATCACCCTACATGACATAAACGAAAATGTTGCATGCTGGGTTTGAGCTTGTTTGGACGGCAGTGGAACTATAAGCTACCGTCTACGCCTTCTAGCCCCAGGTTGAGCAAAACTTTTACACCTGTTACAATTTAAAGACATCCGCAGATGTATTCATATGGAACTTTCAATGATGCAGAGTGCAGTTCCATGAAAAGCGACGCATGGTCCCCAAATAAAAATTAACTTGCCTGTGATAACAACACGCTGAAATGACATCCGGTGAAATCACCCAGTAGTCTAGCTCATTCATAAACGCACCAGGGCATGACGTCATGGTGGTCGGTCAATAATGATGCATCCTGACTTTGATATTGCCGTACTGGCTTTACACATTCTTGTCAGACGAGAGAGGGGACCATTGTCTATATTTTCTACAGGAACTGAGAACATTTGTCCGCAGACGTCTAGATTTACTCCATTTTTGCGAAAGCAAAGCAATGTTCTATGTTTCTCACAATTCCTTATTCGTAACTTGTCGTAATTACTGTCTTTAAGGTAGTTCTGCACGTTACGATCGAAATTTTTTCTACAATGTAGAATTTGATTAAACTCTGATTTTTCAAAACTTCGGAAAATACTAAGAAAATTCAGCAAATGAAAAAGATAGGGTCGTGTGCTTGATTTTTTGCTAGACTGATTTGAAAAATTCCGACCTCATGCTAGTTTTCGTAATGGGAGTCTATGGGAAAATCGCAACTTTCATAACATTTTCGCGAATAGAAATTTTTCTTCAATGTAGATTTTAATGAAACTTCTCACAGTTGTAAATAAATATATGGCCTATAATATGGTGAAATAAAATGTATAGGTCCGTGTGCTTATTTTTGAGATATTTGGCTATGATTAAAGTGAACCGCCTATTTTAAGCTAATTTTTAGACATTATTTTGAGTTATTTAAGTGTCGGATGTTTTAATATCATATTTTAACTTTATAAAGATAGCAACAGTGCCATTTTAATAAATTTACTCACTGGTTGCCATTAATTCATAAAATGACTTTCGTTTGCGTACGCCGAATCCAGGCATTATTCTACGTTTTCCGGATAAATGACGTTACGCCATTACTTCCGGTTTATCAAACGTGCAGAACTACCTTAAATGTCATAAACTACATTGGGAGTGTCAAGTGAAGAGCATCATGTTTCTGTAAATAATGTATCAATAATAATAGTCCCCTTAAAATTTTATGGCCATTAATATTGTTTTACAAACGATACTTATTTAGTCGACGCCATATCACCTGCTGCAGTATATATTACAACATTAAAAAGCTAGCAGTTATTTGTTTTATATCATAAAGGGTATCAACATGAAATATATCAGTTATATATAGAATAAAATAATAATATAAATAATGTAAATGCATAGTAAAGACGTAGTAATTGTTACAATACTCTGTAACCTGTTTGTATATAAAGCAATTATAGCCACACTTCGAAAAAGTTCACATTACATTATTTTGTACCTCATTTTATTTTTACATGATCAGTTCAAACTGTCTCGTTATAAAACATCAGTTACGTTTTTCATACATATGTTATATATTTTCACATATAAAGTATAATCATTGCTAGAAAGAATAACACGAACCAGTTCTCCACTGTCTTATTATTTTGAAATATGCCACAGAACAAACAATGAAACCATTTATAAACGAAAGAAACGTGACACGTATGTCAAACGTTTTACTGTTTAAGAAAATTACACATCATACTTTTAAACGCACTGATTTTAATATCGTCCTAAATGATACTAAATTGCTGTAATATATTGCTCTCTGTTATATAGAAACAATAATGGAATCACGCGTCTTATGGTTGATTCAATGACAGTTCATGGAATATATAAACGTTCGTTTCCTTTTAAATTTTTGCGTGTGATTTAGCATGCATGCTCAACTTTCTATTGAAAGAATTATCAGGGGAGATAAGTAGTAAGGTTACTGACTGAAACGTTAATAGGTTTGTCCTCGGGGATACATTTCGAAAAGTACCGCGGCTCCTAATCAGAATTGAACAATGCCTTCCATTTCCTACACAGTTTCATATGTAACTATTATATATATGAGAGGTTTTATTGCGATTATACAAAGTATTTCATGTTCTCTGAAATATACTGAAACAAACTCAATTGTAAACCTTACACTATCTAAATCCACGTTTTTGTCAAAACATTTTGGAAGACTTCTCATATTCTTTTATCGGGATGAATAAGTTAAACAAATATGACGTCATTGACAATACTGCGTTTGCATCTACTATGATTATATGTGTGGTCACTATGGTCGAGAGGTTAAGGTCGCTGACTTCAAATCACTTGCCCCTCACCAATGTGGATTCGGGCCTCACTCGAGGCGTTGAATTATTTATGTGAGAAAGTCATTCAGCTGGCTTACGGAAGGTCGGTGGTTCTTCTCAAGTTCCCAACCGTAATGAAATAATGCACGGAGGGGCATCTGGGGTCTTCCTCCACCATCAAAGCTGGAAAGTCACCATATGATCTATACTTGCAAACAAATGCTTACTGTCATTTAGACGATGCTTGTTGCGTTGTATATCTGCATATATAAACCGAACAATGCAACACTGGAAAACACTTTAGGTAAGAGTAATGATATCTATTGTTTTACCCGCCGTGTCCGTAACTAGACTTTTCAATCATTTCTTTATTAATACATGTATATGACAATACCATCCATATTATACTTCAATCTGGACAAAAAGTAAAGATTCTTAAAGGGAAATGCACGACAATATACATTATAATCTGGTAAAGCTAGCACAGATAAGGCGCTAATATTGCAATAAAATTATATAAACTAGCATGTTACCAATGTGAAACAACCATTTTTCGGAATATCTTACCTCACACACGTGAGGAAGTGTATTAACATGATATGACAAAATGCAAACAAGTGTGGCTACTCTCCCTTATTATACACACAAAGAAAATAATTGAGCCGTGCCATGAGAAAACCAACATAGTGGATGTGCGACCAGCATGGATCCAGACCAGCCTGCGCATCCGCGCAGTCTGGTCAGGATCCATGCTGTTCGATAACAGTTTCTTCAATTCCAATAGGCTTTAAAAGCGAACAGCATGGAGCCTGACAAGACTGCGCGGATGCGCAGGCTGGTCTGGATCCATGCTGGTCGCAAACCCACTATGTTGATTTTCTCATGGCACGGCTCAATTATTGGTTTTCGCACAGCAAAACGGTTTCGAATAACAGAAATTATACCAAGTTGTTGCCATGACATTATGAAAGGCATAGCTTGATATCTTCTCAATATTGGAGAGCTAATTTGATTTAGAAATTTAATTAAGTTAAGTTAGATTTTTTATATTAAACGAGAACATATGCTAACCGAATGGCGGCTGTAAAATCATTCTGTACTTGGTCTCAGTGTTGATGTTATATGAGCCGCCCCATGACAAAACCAACATAGTGGGTTTGCGACCAGCATTCGCACAGTCTGGTCAGGATCCATGTTGTTCGCTAACTGACAGCGAACAGCATGGATCCTGACCAGATCAATGCTGGTCCCAAACCCACTATGTTGGTTTAGGACGCAGTCCGAGGTCAATATGTGTTTTTACAGGTCCGTAAAAACACATATTGACCGAAACATAAGTCTATAATTGTTATATTATATGCCCTTCTCAAATGCATTCATTTGACTGGCCCATATGTCATACATATAAGCATATAAGAAAAGGTGCTATCACAAGAGTCATTATCACTTTTGCAGGTCAATATCGCTTTTTGCGGACCAGTGCGTGCACTCATTTCGACCAATCAAATGAGCGCATTTGAGAAGGGTATATAATATTTATTTATATGAACTGTGCCTACTAGGTGCTTTTATTTACAAGTGCACACTACGTGTATACATACCATATATTCATAATTGTACTGATGTGCAAGACGTTGCGGTTCGGACAAATTATGATATGACGCTTATTGAGCACAAGGGAAAACAAATTCTTCCAAAAAAGACAGACGCTCTGCGCACGTGCCGGTGGTAAACATTTGTAATTCGATAGTGAACATCTTATTCGGTATATCGCATTTTACCGTAGAGGGATCGATTACGATTATCGTCGCGGAAAATTGGTAGATCAATTCCTTATTAATCATTACAAAAGTCGTATTGATGTGACTTGAGGCCGTCGTAAAAACTTTGACTCAGTGTCATCATTGTAGGTCAGTTTTAATGCACATTGAAATTGATTGCATGTTTAAATTGCATTATATTGCATATTGAAATTTTGTTGTACATTAAAATTTCATTGCATGTTAAAATTGTTATTGCATATATTACAATTTTATAGCATATTAAAAGAGTTTTCCTTCAGCCGGCGCTACAAGCGGCAACAGGAATGTTGAAATACCTCTCACGACCAGACTCAACCAAAACGAGTCTGCTTTTATATTGCTTGGTTGTATTCTTACTTCCAAAGGAACTTTCTAAAAATGTTAAATTAATTGGTCATGATGAAAGTACAAGAATTAAGGTTTGTAACGAACAGAATGTATGTAGAATTTAATTATTTTACCGCTTAATTGTCTATTTCAGACCAAATAGTGCGGTGCTTCTGAAAAGCAATATGCTTTTAACAATTGTTTCACATGTTATTTTAAACATTTACTTACCGCAGTCTCAGAAAAATAATTACCTTTCGCTGTTACCATAACTCATTCACCTTACAGATTGTATGTAAATATATAAGATGTATTAAAGGTTTTAATACTGATGAAACAGCAGGCTGTTTTATCATATTTCGCAAGAGACTGTCATAGTTATTCTATCATTCTGAGTATCATTTTCCAGTTCTTTTTAACTAAAAATCGGCCAGAAACCTTTTAAAATGATGTTCTTTTATTGTTTACTTATATCATAATGTTTTATAGCCATTAAAGATATAAAATTACATTATAGAAAATAATCGTTGACATAATTATTGTATAGAATTCAAGTGTGAACTCTGAGTACAATTCTTAAGACAACCCATTGAAATGCTTAGTCTTAGGCCCCGGTGCGGTTGCTCCGGAAGTAGCTAAAATTCAGTACAATCGTAAAATCGGTAATTCGACAAAATGAGTCTTGGAAAAATAAAACTGAATTAATAATGCACTATTCAGTTTAATAAACAAGGACAAGCACAGCTGACAGGTAACGAAAGCTTCAAATCTATAATATTTTATCAACTTGGCAATGGACGATGTGCATAATTTGAAAAGGTCTTAGGAAATACGGACTTCCTTGATAAGTAGTGTTTTGTACCTCCCCTTTATTCTACCTTCCCCACACCCACCGCTCCCTGAAATAACATCGCCCGAACCAAGTATTGTACCGCCAGGAATATACGGGTCAGATGTTGGGACTAGAATTTTATGATTTCGTGTTATTGTCTTTTTGACAAAGAGCCTGTGTCAAAACCAAGCCAGTCACAACTCATCCCTCATGAAAATACTTGATGGTCTTTGTGGGCGTTTACGTTGTATCAGGACTATCGTAGTGTTTCGGTTCTACAAGTTAATGATGTTTTCTGTCTTTGAATATACTTTAATCTTCATGCCAAGCTCTATGAACAGTTTTTGATTTATATGAAAATATAATATAATTGCACCTGCGCCTCATATCAGTGCCGCCTTGTTGAGATTTATCTGGTCTACTGGTACTCGAGGTATCATATTGTCGCAAAATTGCAGACGTTATATTGTCTAGTTATTGTGAGATTTTAATCTCCATAAACACACATATATACATATACGAGATACTCTATGACGTTTTCTTCACAGTAATGTTATACTGTACTGTAAACAAATCAGATATTTTCAATGTAACATATAAGACGCTTAGTTTTACATTAAGGAACACACGAGACTTGGCAGCAGAGAAGCAAGCAGATGGTATAGATTTGATATTGGCTATACGCTTTCACTAAACTTAAACTGTTTGTTGTACATTTAGATAACAGAAGGAATTATAAACATTGATTAAATTTATAAGAATGGATGATAGAATAAAAATTGATGTAAATGGACAAATGTTTGCAATTCCAAGAGAAATCATAGCAAATGGGCCACCGTCTCGACTTAGGAGAATGTACAAGGCAGGGTCATCAGTATCGAAATCAGAGTGCATCGTTATAAACCGACCGCTTGAAAGTTTTACGGCCATTTTAGGCTTTTATCAAACTGGAGAAATGCATATTCCTATGACGTCATGCCCGGGAGCGTTTGTAAGGGAGCTGGAGTACTGGGAGATTTCGATGGATGTGATTTCGGACTGTTGTTACAACAGGCAAGTATATTTGACCCTGTATTATTTTACAGTCAGTTTGTATTCCATTGGATAACATAGAAACAAAAACAAGCAGCTGATTGTCTTATTTTTTTCCCAGGATTTCATTTCATTATCTAAATTAAAGCTTATCCTTTAAGAATTAATTTTACTTTGATTTAAATGGTCAGTTTACCAACCTTCGACTACTGCTTGTGCATATACTTACTACTTATGTGATAGTTGATAGAATCTATAAGCAGATCTTTTTTGAAGCAAAGAACGCAACCAAGCAAAAGAATAGAAAACCTCAGTTCGACTAGGTCTGTTCATGGGAATATATTATATTATATTATTAGAACTTTATTTTTACCTGATTCCGGAACTATATTGTAAATATTTAAGATGTGATAACTAGGTTAAAATCATTATTGTCTGCTTTATGTATTTATTGCAAACATATTCATGAAGAATTTCAAGCATAATTAGAAAGACACTTTTCCTTTTTCTAGAACGTATTCATATGATTTACTAGTACGTATTTCAAAGAAATAATGTCATAAATGAAAACTATTCAAAGTGTCTGAAAGCATCGGCCTACAGCATGACAAAAATACATCTATTTTTACCGACTGGTGGAAAATCTACAATCTTTCAAAAGTTTGCAGATTAAATAATAAACTTTTAAAGCCTCTGTAGCTGTGGCATGGTTGTCTACATTTTACGATAACTGCTGACCTAATATTTAACTATTAACGTTTTGCACAATAAAATTTCAAAGGACCTTTTGATCTTGTTTAAACAATTTCTGGATCAAACACACGACCTTTTCGTTTCATAGGTTACAAAGTTTCTTGGACGAGCAAGATACATTAAGACAGTTTAAACAAAACTCTGAAGCAAGAGGATTGATAGCTTCACCATTGGATTCATACAATTGCTTGAAAAAAGTGCGAGCAGCTACATGGGAAATTGTTGACTACACCAAACCTTCTCTTGTTGGAAAAGTAAGAGATGCAACTGTTAAGATATCCTACTTTTAGAATTTGTTTTCAGATAGTTTTGAAATTCTTGGGTATTTAATAGTTAAACCAAACCAATTTTGTCATATTACAAGAATCTTTCATGGATTGAAGGCGCGGATGGAATTATGTGGCTCGAGGGTAACTGTTGGAGCGGTAACGAGGCACTTTGTAAAAGAAAGATTTGGGTAGATTTCCGGGAATCACAGAGCGCCTAAAATTACCTCTGAATGACAAATTACGGACCCTTGTATTGCATGTCAAATTTTCAAAAAGAACAAATATGTATTCAATACCGTATAATAAGTTGTTGCTGCGATGACAGCTTAGTCATAAACACTTAATGTAAGTGACCGTGAACGCCGACGCGAATGCATATGCAAATGAATAAATGAGAGCAATTACTTTGTTACTAGCCCATTTATATCAAAAAGGAGTACGAAGAGACATATTGAATTTCTATACAAGGTTTAATTTCTTAAGCGCTTTTACGTTATATTGTTTTTGTTTTGAATGTTTTTTTTTACAATGTGGTTATAAAAAGCCTGGGAATAGCATCATTTTATTTTGGTAAATGTTCAAGTGACATAAAGCACATACATCCATTTTAACATAGAGTCTAGTTAGAAGTTTTGTACGGAAGTAGCTGAAAATATAAATCTATGTTACTGTAATCACTTCAGATATACTTTGGTTTGACGCTTCTGATGGTGTTGTTGTCCATATTTACACTGGCATACAGTACAGACCCAAGCTTCCAGCGAGCAATGACTAACTGCGAGCGTCTAGAATACATGAGATCATCTGGTATGGACGGTTACGAGATGGTAAAACCTCACTTGGAAGAGTTATGTGATCAGGAATATCTTCCGCATAATTCGCAGAATGCAGTGCCGAATGAAACTGTTCCTGAAAGCTTCGAATTACAAGCCGATGATAACAATGCTACCAACAGTGATTACAAAATATACCTATTCAAGGTTTTATTTCAAAAGTTTTACAAGATGGACAACAAAGATAAAGGTCATGATAAATTTGAAATGGCTCGTAGGAATTCAGCAAATAACGTTAAACCGCCAGACTTCGAAAAGAAAGTTGAAAATTCATTTGACAATGACATGATTTATGATTCAGAAAGTGAAAATGACACGGTAGAAATAGATGAGTACGGATATGACGACACATTGCCTGATAACTTTACAATTCCCTTTTATGACATGCCACTGCTAACGAGAGGATTTGCGTTAGATATACCCATTCCACAGCTGTTTATTGAGCTGAAACAAGTTAAAGTCCCAGACATGAAAGCAAGGTTATTCATGCTGATAATAATGGAGTCAGTTTCAAACATGTTCTTCACCGTTGACATTTTTCTTCGTTTATATTCGTGTCCACGTATAACGTACTACTTCCTATCGGTCATTAATACGGCAGACGCCACGGCCTTGCTTGGTGCATACCTGCATTTATTTTTGTATTACAAATATCCGCATTTAAGATATGGTAACAGCTGGATAGACGTTTTAGCATACATCCAGATGTTGAGGTCGCTTCGTCTATTCCGTATCGTTTCAAACATTCGAGCAGGAAAAGTCCTTGCTTTTTCCGCACGTAAAAATGTTAAAGATCTTACTATTCTGATATTATTTCTAATCGCTGGCATGTGCACGTTTGCAAGTTGTTTCTATATTGCCGAAGATAAAACAGTCGTAGAAAGCATCCCAGATGCATGGTATTGGGCGATCATCACCATGACAACCGTTGGGTACGGTGATATTGAACCGCGTACCAAGGTGGGAAGGTTAATTGCGTGTATTTGTGCTATTGTTGGTGTGTTATTGCTGGCGCTTACCGTTCCGATATTTGCGAATCATTTTCTTATTCTGTATCAGCACGTGGAAACTGAAAATGTTGTTAAGAGGCTTGAAAAGAGACATTCCGGTAAGGACGAAGACAGAAAGATAGAAACTGCAGATGCTGGCTACAAACCAACAAATAAACAAAAGAAAGCTTTTTATATTGTTTAGAGTAACTGACACAAAACTGAGCCAGAGCCAATGTATAAGGTCTGACAATAAGCGTTTAGCATGCCCCATTTTGTAGGGTAGTTCAGAGGTTAGCATGAAAGGCCTTATATGAACAATTGCATGATACAAGTGGTTATTTATCACACAGATGTGTGGAGATTATTTTCGAATGTTGAACAGACATACAATGTGAGAGAACAGTGTTTTGTTACTATGTTTAAAAGATAAAAGCGGTATAGTGAAAGATAAACATAAAGATAGGGCATCACTTTCGAAGTAAAAAAAGCAGATGAAAATATAAATTCAAATTTACTTTCATTTAAAGGGAAAAAATGTTGTATATACTGACATGTGTTGTGGCAGTCGTAATGTGGTATGCCAGTCAGAAGGCATTATTTAAATCATGATCATGTTTAAGACATGCCCTGGTGGTTGAATGCCTCATTCATCGGATATATTTTTGTTGTTGTCGGGAGAAATACTTGACAAACATTAAACATCGAACGTATTATTGTTGTTGTCGGGAAAAATACTTGACAAACATTCATTAATCATCGAACGTACATTTTTGTTGTCGGGAGAAATACTTGACAAACATTCATTCATCGAACATAATTTTGTTGTTGTCGGGAGAAATACTTGACAAACATTCATTCATCGAACATATTTTTGTTGTTGTCGGGAGAAATTCTTGACAAACATTCATTCATCGAACGTATTTTTGTTGTTGTCGGGAGAAATACTTGACAAACAGTCATTAATCATCGAACGTATTTTTGTTGTTGTCGGGAAAAATACTTGAAAAACATTCATTCATTGAACAGATTTTTGTTGTTGCCGTGAGAAATCCTTGACAAACATTCATCCATCGAACATATTTTTGTTGTTTTCGCGAGAACTATGTGATAAAAATTCGTTCAGAAAAGATAAACATATATGTTTGAAAATGAGTTTTGTGCCTTGTAACAAGGCTTGTTGTACCTTCTGTTTTAGAAGAAAAAGGTGGGTCATTTTTATCTTGTTTTTAAAGTGTTGTTGGCATTATGTATTGTTTTCTCAAGAACGTTTTGACAAGTAATTCCAAGTGTCGATTATTATGACTGCAATATAAATGCATATGACGAATTCGATACATTTTAGTTCTGATGTTTTTCTATGTTTTATGTAAAAACACAATAATATAGACATCCCATGTTGTTTTCGAGCCACTGCGTACATTTCTGTTCGAAAAGCTGGTTAAGAAAATGGCACTAAATCTAAAGAATATTTAGATCAGTAAGTCATTATAGCATATCAAACACAAGTTTATCAGCGCCGCTAATGTTTGCAAAAAAAAAACGTTTCTGATCTCTTAAGTCACCAGGATAATAGTTAAAAGTTATCTGTAACATTGTTTTTTTTTTAACTGAGAAGAACAAGATATCGACAAAGTTGTAAAGTATTAACCAGTTTGGCTTTTTTTTAAAAAAAATCTCAAGTTGTCTTGATTTACTCACTTTCATAGCAAAATGCAGTTGCAGCTCTGATGTTGTTTTTTTTTTTTTGTATGTGTTGACAAGAAAAGTGACTTCATTAAATAACAACAATTAATCGCTTAAGGGTTTAATCCTACAAACAATACGGTTTGATTACAGACTTGACACATAGCAAAAGCAAAATGGATTTGAATATTTATATTATATATTGTGCCCAGTTTAACCATGACAATGACAATGACTCTGATATCTGTATTAAATATGAAATTGTTACCCTGCATGATTTTTGTGATTTATATTAAGTTAGTTGTGAAGCAAGTTCTACAACTTACACAAGTCACACTCGATACCTCATTCCTGATGTATTCTATGATAGAAGAGAAACCTATTTTCCTTTAAGTGCTGAGCGCAAAGCAATGATGGTACCGGTCCCTTTATCATGTCTTTGGTATGTCGCGGCCGGGGATGGAACCCACGATCACCTTTTCGTAATTAATTTTATAATATCTGTGATTAAAACTTAGTCTGAACCCACCCGGTTAGTTTAATAGTGAGAGCGCAGATCAACTGATCACGGGGTCGCGTGTTACTTGCAGAGAACAGGTTTGTACTGGTACAGAATCCAGGCATACTGGATAGTTTAACTACCCGCCGTGACATATTATTAACTGAAATACTGTTGAAACGGCGTTCAACCCAAAACAAACAAACAATAAAGCTTAGTCTGAAACATATGAAGAATAAGTAAATTTATTTTCAATAAGATGATATCTCTCTCGGTTAATGTAAAACATGCATTTATCTGAAACGTATGAATATTTTATTTTTATTATAATTCATTTTTCTGTAAAGCATGAAACATCTATTCATATGTGCATTACGCCTTATTATATTATATTGACGTATGGGAAAACCGATAAAAATACTTTACTTTCGTTTCTACGTTCTAAAATATGTTTCAATGCTCCATACAAAAGCAGCCGAAATGGAATTGCTATTTGTATAGTCTGAAATCATACATAAAACATTTTAATGCTTGCAATTCCATTGAAGTTAACTTAAAACTTGAATGAATGGTTATAAATTCATTGGCTTTGAATGTAGAAAATATTCTGTATGAGAAAAGTTGCTATAAACACAAAACATGTACACATGCAGTACATGTAATGTGGATTTTTTTAAAACATTTGCCTCTGAACCTAAAAAGAAATATTTAACGTTTCAATGAACATTCTTCATAATCGTTTTGGCTCATCAAATTGAAAACATGCTCTCGTAAACAGGACTAAAATCTACATGTAAGATACTAAATTCTTAATCAATAAGACGGACATTTTAAAGTGTTATACATCAACCAGTTTTACAAAGAATTGTTGCCTGAGATCTTTAATGATATTCATATAGCTGAAAAACAAAACTAGTATGCAACTTGATACTTTTATGAACACTCCTGAAACAAACAAATTGACAACGAATAGTATCATTAAATTTTTGAATATCTCGTTAACAACAAAACGTCGTAGAAAGATGACATATCAATATATTTCATCGCGTTAAGTAACACAATATATTTGACAAAGTCAGTGGATATTTAGAATCCAAATAAGAAGGGTCAATTTTCTAAAAAATAATTAAAACTTTTCCGTTTATAATGACTGATGACAAAAATAATTCTAATATTTTTTCTACTCGTTTTTTACAATTTCGGTATTTTTGTGACATAATGTCCGTCTAATACTAAACATTCACATGAACAATAATAGTGTTCTTATTGAAATAGTTAGCCTATTTTTTCGGCTCGTTTTTATGACCTGCAATGACCTGCTTCATATGGTGGTATATTTCTGCCATGAGATAGGTAGCTGTCACGATACTATTGTAAACATTCAGTGAAATTTACTTAATTTTCTGAAAACATTTCTGCTAACCATAATATTTTTATATACTTTATTTGTTTCCTGTGATTATTTTAGCGCAGATTTTCGAGTCAGTGCTTGAAAATGCCTCGAGATACTTGGTAGCTATCACAATAAAATTCTCAACTTTCTTGAAAAGTTGTGCTGTTATTGTGAGTATATTATCGCAGTAAATTATTGATTTTTGTTTCCAGGAAACTTTAGGCTATTGAGAAAAGGATTTTCAGAAACGTTCGAGATATCAAGATAATTGCTGAAAGTATCTAGATAGATATCTTACTAATAAATGGCTCCCGTGGGCACCTGCACAAAAATAAAAAAAAAATAATGTAAATTATCGCAATAATCTATTTGTCTCGTAGCAGACATATGTCACCGTAGTTTCAAACGATCAGATTGTTTGATAACGTATAGTTATTTCTAGCACATGCGAAAGATTTATGCAGCAGTCGTACTAACTGGATGTAGGAATTCAGTTTTGTCACTCTGTGTCTTGCGTAAGCTGAGAGAAATGACAAAACTTTCGTAATGAATGACACTCTCTTACAGTTTTAAAGGTATGTGTCGGTTAGTATATTTAGCAAATATATTATTACGTCTAAATAAATGTACTAAGTATGTCTAGTAAATAAATAAAATAAAATAATCCCGGTAAGGATAATGTGTTTTTTGTTGTTTTTTTGTACAGAAAGAGCTTCGGACGGTCGTATAACTAGTTTAAACTCCATAGTTACTACTTTAACAGATGTGGTTTTCAGACGCAATCAGGTAGGGAAAGGTTTCTGGTAACGATCTTTTCTCAAATGTGTTAAACGACAGCCATTTTCAAGCAAGATTTTCTTCTCGTTTGATGTTCCGTTATCAGGTGGAACCACTTCAAACAGTTTTATCCTAAACACTACATTCTTGCACAACATCATATTTATATGAAAGATATGCCCCAAACGAAATAATCATCCTATGTTTGGTTGGTCTATGGAACATTTTTTTTTGTTCACATCAGCTTTTATTGAAACTGGCTTTCTTGCAGTATAAATGTCATGCCGATTTTCATCATTTTTCATTGAAAACAAGGGTAGTGACACCAGACGTGCAGAGGTTTTATATATATGACAATATACATAACTTATTTTCTAACTAAACCACGCCGACCATCTTTTTTAAGGTATTTCTTTTTCATTTTTAGGAGCGACGTTTGAACATGAAGAAGGTATAATTCATATTTTTGTCAAATGTCAATGTACTAACTTTTTATCTTTCTTACTTATTGACCAACACATATTCTTGAAATACAGTCAAACCTGTACTACAAGCCACCAGTCAACGCGGATCACATGGCTCTGAGGTTTCGTGTCCAGTTTGTTGTGTACTTTGAGATGTGAACAGATATTACCTGTATACAGATACCAATTATTGACGCTTTTTGCTTGTTTGTCTGTATATATTTTCTAGAACCGATAGCACTTTAACTTACAAAATATAATAGGTAAGGGTAAATTTCTCGGAAGCACAGAGCACTACAAACACAGACTCAGAGTCACGCATTTGCAAAATAGGTCCACAACAAAAAGAAGTTGTAATAGAAAAATATTATAGACGGGTTGCTTAAATCTAGCAAGCTGGATTTTTTATATCAATTAAGTTTTAATTAAATTAGAGTTAATACTTTTATTATGATAGTTTATCTAGAAACATTCTTCTTGATAACCCGGTGATATTATGCGCTATCCCGGTTTATGTAAAATAATATAATTTCATTATCTTCACGACCACTCCTGTAAAATAGTCCAATACAGATAATGTTACAACAAGGAACACAATTAAACTGGAAACTTGAAATTAGTTTCCATAGAAACTAAATCTAGATATAAGACGAATGAGGATATTTGTGGGGTTTGCCTAATGATATAATACATGTAGCTCTAAAGACAATTTATAAACGACACACTATTTTATTCTACAGAATTTGCTACACAAGTTGACAGGTTGCTTCTCCTAGTTATAACTACACGATTAGTTCAAAACCGTTCTTGTAAAAACGACTGAATTGCTGTATAGTAGGAGCGTCAAGTATTTTCTCTTCTCAGGTATCTGAATTCTGTTCAGGATTGTGACTTAAAATTTGATACATGACTGTATTGATTCGTGCATATCATTACGGTCATCTTATTTCCAAATTCTTGTTCAGCAGACACAACTCTTTCAAATGATGCATCACCGGACATCGAAATATTATCTATTTGTGGATTGGATACATTAATTGCAATTATTGTTCATTTTTTATATTTTGATACATTTTCTACACACACACACAATAGTAAAAATTCATACGGACAATGTCTTGGTTTAGTTTGGAAAAATGGCGTACTTCCTAATAGCCTTGAAAAGAGCATCGAATAGACTAAATTCAAAACAAGAATGTCATGTCATTCAGTATGTTAAGCATGTGTTTGACAGCAATATTTTTGTTTGAAAGTTTGTCAACAGGGCAATAAGGTAAGCTATTATACAAAGAATTGGAAAACAACGTGCATCAGTTATGTATATTGCATGTAAATGGTCAATATTAAATCATCATAAATCATCATAAAATAAGAATAAAATCCAAAACTATTGATTTATAGAACAGAACATATTCTTTTTTCCAGTAATTTAAACAATATAATGTTTCTCGTTACATAGCATCAGTATAGATTAGATTTATGTGTCACTAAGGACGGTGAACAAAACCAGATAGTGAAGTAAATACATGTGCTTATAGAGGGTGATCAGCGGCGTCAAATGATCAGTACTTTCGGACTTACTTGATATAGCATTCGACACATTACTCTTTATTAACACTTACCATGCTGGACACGATTGATTCTGCCTTTGCGACCAGTGTAGATCATGGTCAGCCTGCACGTCTGTACAGTCTGATCATAACCTGCACTGTTCGCTACTCAGTCAGTATCTTTTTGGCATGCAGCCCTTTTAAACAGTTAATGGTACTGTTCAAATTGAAAGATGGGCGAGTTTATTATAGAAATTTAGCATGGTAAGGGTTAAAATTCAGAGTTGTATCAATAATGCCTGTACTAAAAACAGATCTTCTATAATACATAAAGGTAAGTTCCCTTCTGCCTGTAAAACGAGTTATGTCTAAGATTAAAATCATTTGACAGGTCTTGTTGATTTATCAGCCTCTGTAGAACGTTTCTAGCGGTGTTATTAAAGCTCATTTACTTAGAAAATATGAAAAATAATACACATTAAATTGAATATTTACTAGGAGTTTAAACTTGATGTATTACAAATAATTAAGTTCTTTGAAAGAAATTAAGGAAACGTTCTTGCGACTACTAAAATCAAACTTTAATATTAGCAAAAGCAATTAGTTTGATGACATGTTTTCAATCAACAACTTCGAACAAATGATAATAACAAAAATCTGATTAAAGTTATACAACAAATTTCGTTTTAATAATAATGATATATTTAACTATAGGTTTCATAATTTCACGACTTTAGGAGGAGGCCAATATGAAAGAAAAATATTCATACGAAAATAGAGTGAAATAATGTGTGTATGCATATTCTTTTATTTGAAATACACTGCTTGATAATCAGATAACCACATGCGCAAGCACTAGCTCGCTCAAAAAGTGGTCAACAGAAAACATTTAGTTGGTCATGACAAACAATTTGGTATTATTATCGAGGAAACTATTGACAAATGTATGGAAGCATTTGACTAATGCAGCTTCGGTGTATATTTAAGATTCTCCAAACCTGTAATGTTTCGTTTTGCGGTATATGTGAAACTCAAAGTGTCTTAAACATTGAAATATGACAATCAAATCTATAAAAACATGACTCTATATATATTCGAAGAATTGATAAAAGAAACCTTATCTGTGCGGATACGCAGGCAGGTCTGGATCCATTCTGGTCGCAAATACACTATGTAGGTTTTCCTATGGTTTTGTTTATTTACAGCTAATTTAAGATCTGTAGTTGATTCTGCAACAATAACCTTATCGTTAGCATGCAGTAGTGCAAACAATTCAAGTAATTTGCAAAATAGCTGAGCAGGTCTTTTACGTATAATGAGAATAGCCAAGGTGATAAGTTTTCCATGCGCTAAAGGAACTTGCTTGCGTAAAATACCAATAGAGACGATAAAGCAAAATGTTATGTTGTTGTATATCCGTTTTTGCTTCTTGCATTCCTTGTGATATTTCTTTAGAACATTTCATAAATAGATTTTATATATCATTTGCAATATCGCTAACAGTTTGCTGCGACAAATCAGCATCGTTCTTGATCAGCTTTACATAACTTATCAAAAGTACAGGCAATGAAATTCTGGTTTAATCTAATTTTCGTAAAACAAGCATTATTTTTCTTCGTTCCAGGCGTTAATCCTTACAACAACATTTTACATATTACAAATAGGATCAGTATAGAAGAAACATCTAACAATATCAGGTTATGTACATATGACTCCAAACGAAAAAGAAAAGTACACTCAATCAAATTCGAAGATCGAACAAAATATTCAACACATACCAGGGCAAATCCGAAACAGTCATTTCAGAGAGTCTGAAATTTCTGTGTGTTAACGGCTGCTCAAACTTAAGGAAATTGATAAAGTTGCTCGCATTTTGTTTTAATATATTTTCTCAGAAAAATCGAAATAGTACCTACATCGAAATTCTAACAGCGTTTGAATACATATTTTGGATGCTAATGCATATATATATACATTTTCCTAAATATAAAATGACATCACAAAACTTATACTTTCTAAAATGTTCTTCCATAAATTCTCATATTCGTCTTTAATATCTTGAAAATACATTATAGTTGAGATTCAATGAAGCCAGTATTGATAAATTGTAATCACTTGGAGGGAAAACGTTACAGATAGGTATAAAGCTAAGTTTCATCTTAAAGCAGCATGCCTCCAGACAACAACAAAACATATTTTGTTTTAGATATCTTGAAATAAATGCTATATTTCTTAAGAAAGCTTTAAAACTTTATTACTGACAAACTTTATGTTACGGAAGCACATGAGAATTTGCTGTTTTTACTATTTTTTACGACGAAAATCGAAACTGTCTCCATTATAAATATCTATATTTTGAAGTCATTATTCACTACTTCAGCTATAGCACTATTGGTTACGACGACGGGAAAATGTCTTTATTGCCGCGGCGGTCCGGGGTTCGATTCCCGAAGCGGTCATCTTTTTTTTCTTCTTGATTTGGAACTTTAAAAATATGTTAGAAACAAAAATTTATATTCTAAAGTTCATAATATGACCAAACTTCAATTTGAAAGAAAGATTATTTTTTAGCCAAATCTGGAGGCATGCTGCTTTAAAATGATACTAGATTTACAAATCTTGTAGGATTACACAGGGGGATAAAACTGAATTTTATCAGTATGCTTAAAAGATGGTAAATGATGGTAAACGTACGTGAGGTTTCCATATTGATTATACTCTCGAATGATAATGCTGCTGTTAGGCAAACTATTCTCATCAAATGTAGCTGAAGTTAATAAAGAGGCTAAGATATACTGCTCAATATCACTGTTTATACGATTATGGCATTCATCATATTTACATTTTTTCACGTTTATCTCCCATTGGCGAGTTTTTTTATTAAATACAAAATATATACTTATATATGATAATTCTTAGAATATCAAAAGAGTTATGAATTTAAGTTTTTTTAATGCAGAACCATTCTTATTACATGAGCCGTGACATGAGAAAACCAACATAGTGGGTTTGCGACCAGCATGGATCCAGACCAGCCTGCGCATCCGCGCAGTCTGGTCAGGATCCATGCTGTTCGCTAACAGTTTCTCCAATTACAATAGGCTTTAAAAGCGAACAGCATGGATCCTGACCAGACTGCGCGGATGCGCAGGCTGGTCTGGATCCATGCTGGTCGCAAACCCACTATGTTGGTTTTCTCATGGCACGGCTCACATATTGTTGTGACATAGCACCTTGCTAAAACATACATACCAAGTAACGAGGACTACATGCATGCAAATACTTTTATTATTGGTCTTTATCTATAGATTTCACTGAAAATGTATTTCTTAATCGCAAAGCTCTCAAGGTTACAATATACATACGAGGAAAGATGGATGTTTTGAAATGTTGTCTATACCTTTGCGTAAACCTGGTTCATGTAGCATGGACATATTGAAAATGCTTCATGACACTCTTTAACCCTTACCCTGCTAAATTTCTATATTGAACTTGTCGATTTTTCAATTTGGACAGTACCATTGACTGTAAAATGTGGTGCTTGCCAACATGACACTGACTGAATGGCGAACAATGCAGATCAGGATAGACTGCACTGATGTGCAGGCTGATCAAGATCTTCACTAATCGCAAAGACCAAATTAATCGTGTCCAACATTATAAGGGTTAAAATATTCTATACAACTACTATCAAAGGGCTTGCTGTGTGTAAAACTGGTAAATCGGAATGAAGTCCGTTAGAAACTAAATCTAGTCAAAAGATGATACTAATACTCATCAGATATAAGTCTTGTTTTGTAATCTTCAGCTCGTTATGATGAATGATTGTCATAGGTCTTTTTTTTATTTTTCGGGGTAATTTGAGTTTTCCGTGCCTCATGCAGATGTCAGATTATAATACGTACCCTTGTAACAGCGGGAAGACAATGTACATAATCTGTATCTTTGTTTATTCTTCCACTTGCTGCAAGATGCACTCTAGCTAAGTTATGGGCTTGCTTAGTTTTGTTTTTAGACGCTGAGCATACTCGCTTTCACTTTAGGGTGGTGCAGTTATTTCCTCTGGGTGATTTATCATCAAGTAGGCAAGCAATGGGATTTCGCTGCAAATACCTACAGGACTCGGGGAAAGGCCAGTTGCTTTATTTGGAGTACATCGGTATGCAGCGACCAAACAACCTAGGTTTAGGCGGCTTATATGTTCCAACTATCTTTAAAAGGGTCCAATCGGACCATTCACACTGACTATTTCCTCTGGCGTATCAAGCGCTCTTGATATTTTGATATCAAGGACACTGTAGGGGTATTTAAACAATTTTCTTTCGAAAGTGTTGCCCCAATCTCTTCAGATGGAAAAAAGACATCACAATACTCCTGAGTCTCAGGTTTTGATGTTTAGTCTGGGACAGCTTAAATTTCTAAGTACTTGTAAAAATATTTCTATTGCCTCTAGGTGTTATTGGATACGAACCAGTAGAGTCGATTACTACGATATCCTCAGATGACCCTGGTTTTAGCTAGCAAACAGGTTCTCGGATTTTAGGCAGTTTTCTATCTGCCGTCTATGTATCACATCTTTGAACATGCAAGTTATATCATCACTCATCTGCCAGTGACAGTGCTGTGATATAATAACCCACTGTGTTCCTTTATATGTTCAATTTGTCCTTGAGTGTTTTTATTTTTTGCTTGTGTATGTGATTGTACGCAAGGCTTCATCTCTCAGTTGCCTTATCACTATCATCTCACTAGTAGCATCCGTCTTCCTGAACAACTTGTAGATGACATCATGTTTTACTACCTGGATTACTTCTTGGAGAGGTAGTAACTGGCGGAATGGCTTTTACCAACTTTCACCTGGAGATGCTGTTCTTTTCATGCATTTTGCAGGAAACTTAACCGGATTTGAACGTTTAAATGAGTCATGGTAATAATTCTAGTATATGATATGCTTGTCTGTGTTTCACAGGCAATTTGCCTTACCCTTGAAACGTTACGCATTATCTTCATTAACGTCTGTTTTGCTCATTTCTGGAAGTATTCCCAGTTTGACTCACAACCCCAAGTGAAATGGCAGCTACTCCCAGTAAACATTTACGGCATGATCCACACTTGCAAAATTTGGTCATGACCACTTTATGGCAGATGCTGGAAACGCGATAAAACATCACAATGAAATTGCTTATTTCTTTGCGGATACTGAATTTCAAAGTCATCAAGAAGTCACGATGGCTAAACAGCTAACATCAGTCTTAGTGACCGTTCATGTTGTCTTGATTATGGGGTGTTGTACGGTATTTACTATCCAGGTCGTCTTAGTTAACACTTGTTTGCGATGATAACCGGTATTTTTCTACTCCGGTCATTATTGTCACTCGGTATGACATTGCGATCACCAGTTTCACAGGATGGAAAGCCTTAAGCCTACTCTGGACATCTTATTTAGTAAGGAACATTTTAGAAACAACAGGGTTTGTTGTGAATAGCCTCCATATACATTAGTCTGCCTTTCCTTGGGAGAAATATCAGTGGACGACTTATGGCATTTAAATTTAAGTGGACACGACTTATACGGCTCTTGTTTGAGTCGGTGACCAGTACTTAATGTAAATAAGCATAAAATACGTTCCTAAAACGTTGGTCAAATTCTAGATATTGCAGTTAATAGTTGTATTTATAAAATGTTTTATCTTAATTCCAAGTAAGTCGAACTGAAAGAAAATATATAGTACCATTTAATTTATACTTTAATTTTTTCAAGTGGAGATGTCTGCTAGAAAGGTGATTGTAAAAACTAACTGCAGTCGAGCATTTCTATGTCTATTTAGACAGACAATTTAGTGATATTTACCTACTGTTATAACAGTCGTCAACTAATGTTGTGGAAATTGAAATTAATAAAACAATAAATCAATAAAGCTTTCACAATTATTCTAACGGGCAGGGTAGCGATCATCAAACGAATTCCCTGAAGTATGCCCATAATGCTTAATTGATGTATGATTTAATTGAAATGTTACATTTGAAATTGCCATAAAAATACCGCATACTTTCAGCAACATGGACTGTGGTGTACTCTTATGAAAATCCCTAAGGAATTTCTATCAATATTGATATAATAGAGTAATATTATAATTACTTATACTATTCGCATTGGATTTTTATTTATCTTTCTGTTTGTATTGCAGTGTTGTGTACAGATGTTTAAACTGCAACCAAAGTTTCTTTGCGATGGACATATATATTTTCTCAATAAGATAGTTGATTTAAAATGTCCTAACTGGTCTGTTAGTCATGGTAGGTAATCCCCTTGGTAGCATTAGAATTTAAAGTGATGCAACAGGAAATAAATTATTGAAACCGTTTTGCTTTGCATGAAATACCTTTGGGATTTATGTATATTAGTAACTGTCATTTCTATAACTATCATCAGAGTAAATGTTCTAATATGATAGTATCAATTCAACGCTTTTTCGAAAAAGGCATGCGGAATTAGAAATAATACTTCAAAGTATATTTTTCGAACTTTTGATGCAAAAAAGTATTTACTCACTTTCATAAATGAAATTATGGAATCCGTTAATCAATACGTGAATCTATAATTCGACTAAGGATATTTGTGTTTGTTTAAACATTTCAGAAATGTGTACATTTGAAAATTGGTAAACATTTGGAATTAATTAGAAATATTGCAAGGATTAGAAATATTTTTGTTATTAGAAGTGTTCTTGTAATTAAAAAAAATAAAAATATTACAAGAATTAGAAATAATACAAGTATTAGAAATATTACAAGATATGAAGTACAATTTAAAGTGGTTCATTAATGTATTTTTATACTCTCTTTATTTAAATGAAATATCGTTTTATTTAGCTTTACGTGTCATGTGTTGAAATTTATATAGATCTATATCATATCATTTATATACAAGATGTTCAAAAAAATACTAGTATGACCAGGTTTTGCACGTCTGAATTTACTGTATAAATAGTGATAGATATTGAAGACAGAATAAAGTTTTGTATGATATACGACGTAAAGTAAGCTTTTGAAAATATGCTTATAAAATACGTATTACGATTTTTCGCCTTTTTTGTTTATCCTACTTAAAGGTTACATAATTAAATTGCCGTACGACTGTCGCTTACTGACAAAAACTGAAAACTGCCATCCATCCATATTTGAATGAATAGCTTTAAAAGGTTAAAAGATACCATCGTAGCTGAAAGATAATTACATTAAATTGATACAGTACGCCTTGACATTAGCAGCAAGTCTAAATGACTTTAATAGAACCCAGGTATTTATTATTTATGTTATGTTATTACAGAAATACGAGATTTTTCTATACAGACAGTTATTAAAGGCGAATCAGAAAGTTATTATAAAGGTATTAAAGACATCATTTAAGTTTGATTTGCAAGAAATTAAAAACATTCTAGTTACTGCGATAAAAAATGGAGAGAATAAACCTAGACGTTTGTGGGCAGCTTTACGCTGTTCCAAAAGAAGTCATAGAAAATGGACCACCCTCCCGTTTGACAAGGATATACAAGACCGGAGCGGCAGAATCGAAACCTAACTGCCTTGTTATAAACAGACCGCTTGAAAGTTTTACTGCCATATTGGCGTTTTATCAAACTGGTGAATTGCATATTCCTATGACGTCATGTCCTGCCGCGTTCTTGAGTGAGCTGGAATATTGGGAGCTTTCATCGGATGTTATCTCAGAATGCTGTTATAACAGGTGAGTTAAACACACACTTCTATCTAGTTACAATGTTTGTGGAGTGGATATAAATGAGTGCCATGACTTAGGATTTGCTGTCCGCTTTAAAATTGCGCCATGCCCCCGCCCCTTCTGTCAGATCTTGTTTTGTTCATGCAGTAACAAGACGACTTGGTATAGTATTACTAAATCAATCGATAAAATTATCTTAGTGGGAAGCAACACACCTAATAAAGTCGACAATGAGGTAGTTGTACTGAAAGATTAATAGAATATAGCAATGGTGGGCAAAATATTGCAGACAGCGGTAACATTTGAAAAATAAATTAAACTTGTTTTAAAGTAAAAGGTGAGTCCATGGCATTTTATTTGATGATATTGTAGTGGGACAGATACGGGGTTCGTTTCAGATCAGATATCCGTAACTCTGAAGCTGGTTGTTTAGCTAGGTAGAATGCAAAGAAAACATTTACAGAAAATAAACTGAAATTGGTTAGTCAAAATAAATTAATTAAAATAAGTGTGAAAGCCATTTATACTTTGAAAAATTGTCGAAGTGCTTTAAAGATCGGTACTGAGAAATGTTTCATTATACCGCACTTACAATTTATCGAACTGACTATGGATCAGGTTCCGAAACTATTTTATTATCTATGTTATCAAGGCGTCGAAGTTCGCGAAATACTGGCTTTTTCAATTATACATAATATTTTACTTGTTAACATATTTATATATAGTTCTATAAGAATATTTGTATAGCGGATGTCCTATCAGAAAAAATGTCGATTTATACAAATATTCTTATAGAACTCTACTAGCGGTTTTATGTTTTATGCTGAGCTCAAACAATATATTCAGGTTGCAGAGTTTTCTAAGCGAGCAGAACATATTGAGTGCCTTTAAAGACAGGTGTATGAACAACAATGGGGAGTTGTCAACGGGAACATCGTCCTCAAAAAACTGTGTCCAGAGATTACGAACAAAACTATGGGAAACTATAAACTACACGAAACCTTCTATCATCGGAAAGGTAAATATTTTCGTTAACACTTTGAATCTAGTTATTTATCATTACTTCTGTTCATCTTACGCGACAATTTTATATTGTTTCATTGCGCTGAGTATGAGCAAATACTTTTTTCTTCATTTTATTAATTTCAAGCGAAATTGAAGATATATTTTATGATATTCTTTTTTTTAATTATGCACTTTCCCTTACAATATGTTCTATGAATTAATTATTGTATTATCTTGTAATTCAGAAAATGCTGTTTTTTTCAGATTTACTTGTTTGTGACATTTGTCATGATCCTAGTGTCGATATTTGGTCTTGCATACAGCACAGACCCAAGCTTTCACAGGACAATGACTAATTGTGAGCGTCTGGAATACATGACTTCTTCTGCTATGAAAAATTACGAGCTGATACAACCATATCTACAGGAGTTGTGCTCTGACAGTAAATTTCCAACATATTCCAGAAACCTTACAGAGAAATTAAATCTTACTGGCGTATTTGATATGTTGATCAAAGAGAACGCAAATGGGGAAGAAGATTACAAAACGTACATTTTCTATTTTAAAAAAATTCTTACCAACTTTAACATGAAAACCCAACCTGAAGATACGCAACAAGATCACATTGATTATACTGACTGGCTTGCAGACGAAAAGTCGATCAACAAGAGTACAGGTTTAGAAGGTGAAAGAACATTATTGACTGGCAATGATTCTCAAATTGAATATTTGCTAGAGATCGATACACCAGAACTAGAGATCATTACACCAGCACTGAACGTATTGCACCCTATCCCTTTAGCAGAGGTTTTTACAGAAACCGTAAATGTCCCAAATATGAAAATCAAATTGTTTACCCTTACTATTTTGGAAGGTCTTACAACCATATATTTCACTGTTGAATTCATATTGCGACTATCAACATGTCCAAAAATCAAACTCTACTTTCTGTCCGTCGTAAATTGCTCGGATGCGCTGTCTCTGTTGGGACCGTATCTATATTTCATTTTGTACTACTTGTACCCTCACTTACGATATGGCAGTTGGATCGACTATCTAGCGTACCTCCAGATGTTGAGATCGCTTCGTCTGTTTCGTATAGTTTTAAATATGCGTGCAGGAAGAGTTCTTGCTTATTCTGTACGTAAAAACATCAAAGATCTTTTTATTCTGGTCTTGTTTCTTTTCGTAGGTATGTGCACGTTTGCGAGTTGCATTTACATAGCAGAAGAAAACACTAATATCGAAAGCATACCAGATGCGTGGTATTTGTCTCTTATTACCATGACGACGGTTGGCTATGGCGATATTCAGCCACAAACAAAGATCGGCAGATTTTTATGTTGTTTGTGTGCGGTTGCCGGTCTCTTGTTGCTTTCTCTGACTGTACCTATATTTGCAAATCATTTTCTGATCTTATACAACCACATTGAGTATGAAAATGTTATCGAGAAGTTCCAAAAAAGGAAACAGAAAATGTTGGAATTTAGACGGAAGATAATGAGCAACTTCAAAGAAAAAAGCAAAGATAACACTAACGCCTCATTCAAAACAAATTTGTAACATATATATATGTTACAAACTTTTTGTATACAATGTAAATAGATATTTTGAATTTTCTCAGGTATTAATTTTACAATACACATTTTATGTCTAGAGCTATAGCAATTACATTTATATTGTACACTATTTGTTCACAAAATATATTGTGCGTGGAAGCTTCCTTCTACTTTAGATGTTCAGTTACTCTTAAAAACTCATTTAATTCAAATATAATACACAATGTTCAGTTTTAACACATTTTCGAGACCTTTGGTATTTGTTTTCATAAATATGACGCCTTGGATCTCCGGGATTTTGCTAGACTGTGTAAGGTGCGACTCTTGTAGTAAGACCTTTATCAAAGACTCGTTTTAATTAAAACTCTTTATGAAAATAATGCTTTATACTTATTTGAATTCCTTTGTATGCATTTTAAAGATCACCAAGCCTGTTCTTGATTAGTGATTAGTGTTGATGTATTTCCATCATTATTTTTGATACTTACCTTTATTTTTAGTCATTCTTTTCTTCAATGAGAGTCACAATTTTGTTTAAACTAGGGGCCTTTAGGATGTTTGTCGGCTTATCAACAACACCTCATCACCCTTAAATGCATTTGAAACCGTGTGTATTAAAAGGCACACATTTTATTAACAATACAAATGTTTTGTCTGATCTTTTCGTTCACCAGATGACAACAGATAATCGAAAGTGTATAAATGTTTATATCCAAATAATATGCTAGACTAAATGGTGTATTAAAAATGAAAGGTATATATGACCTTTTTAATATCTTTGTTGTTACTCTTTTAAATAGTGCTGGACCATGTTGAATTGAGACAATGCATACATTAACGCCGTCTAGTCTTTCAACAATGTTCAGTGTTGTTATATTTTCTGGTCCTTTTGGATTATTTAGTCCGCTCAATGATTATAGGTAATAAAATTCCGCTTAAGCCAGTGCTAGTGGGTGTGAGCGGTTTTTTACTTTTCATTACATCTCATAAACATTCTCAGTCAAATCGACTCTGCTATTATTTTGCTTCTTCTTACAAATTTTATTGTATGAAATTGAACTGACATAAGTACTATGTTGGCACAAATATTGTATCTATTTCATGTTACAGCTTATGTTGCTTGGTAAATCTACACATATTTCAGACAGGCCACATATTCTATAGCGGTGTGTTAGTGTTTGTTGTTTGAACTAACGCTGCCAATCCAGGTGGAATAATGAAATGTAATAACATATCTAAAGCATGCGAATAAGCCACACTTTTGTAATACAGCTGCCTACATACAGTTATGATTTAAGAAATGTCACTAAATAATGAAAAATGTTTGACTGCTATAAAGATTTACTTTAGATAAATAGCTCTCATTTTATCTGTCAAGAGAGTTTTTCTTCACCTGTTCCTCTTTTCTGTCTTTTTATATCACTGTCAAATTTTGACAGATTTGAATAAAACTGGAGCACAGTGTGTCATGATTATTTTGTTGTAATAGATCTAGTACAAAACAGCGATAACTGTAATGCCTTTACAGGATAAAGAATTGATAAAGATTAATAAAGAATTGAATTTATGAAATTTAAATTCTTATATACTGAATTTTCCACAATCCGTTCAGTTGAAATTGAACATCCGTCAATATTTTCAATATGAACGTGTAAATGTAATACGCGGTGTGTGTCGTCACTTGTGACATTTTCCTTGAAAGGACGGGTGCATATTTCTCGATGCAAATCTAATAACATTCTTAATATTCTTATTACATACGCATCTACACTTAAATATGTTATATAAATGATATCAATTTATCAAATCTGCGTGAAATTGAACATATCGTCGTCAAAAAAACTTTTAAACGCGACGACATACACGAAATTGACGTCACAATTGACGTCACTGACCAGATATTAAATTTGAAGGTCATTAAGAAAAATATTGATGTTTCAGGTTCCGTTGAAACTTAACGGAAGTTTTAAATGAGTAGGTTATAAAGAATGACAATTATTATGTATAACACTACACTGTCATCAAATATCTAAAATGAAATTGACAACAAACCTCTTTGCGGTATATATCCTTCCCGCTTTCGACATTAGCTAAATAAGTGTACAAAAGACTTCATTAGGGCGAAGTTTTGAGGTATGAATTCCCGAAGAAGTATTTGTTCTCCGCGATGGCTGGCTGATATGTCAAGGACAATTTATTCTCCACCTATGATGATATGGGTGGAAGTCAGTGTAAGTTATTTGCGGAGTAAAGAGTAATGCTGCTAAAGATGCCAGGAATAACTTACCTCAATATATAACAGGGGGAAACGTGGAAAGGTCACCTAGCTGAACTAAATTATGAAAGAGCAACTACTAGATGCATAAAAAATAACATAAAGATATATATAAACCAATATAACATAAACCAATACATTTGAAAAGTGTATTAAAACTTTCAATCTCTTATGAATGATGTTATCTTATGATGAAGTTATCTTGCTATTTTCAGAATATTTGAAAAGATTAAACTTGAGCTAATCAATTGCATTGCCATCTGGGATTTGTCTATTGAATCATTTCGTATAATACATATGAGTACAAGAGGGCTGAACATTTGCATGGCAGTATGATTTTTCAGAATGCAAACTGTTTCAAATGGTCGAGTGAATCTCAACAAAAATAGCCCTAGGAGCATATGCCGCACACCTCACAGAAGAAACAATGGTGTTTCGAAAATATAACAAAGTTCAAATCCTATCAACGATTGTACATGGTTTTCATGTTTTATTCTGTCAGTGCTTTTATAAAAAAAATATTCATCCCACTTCTTTTTCATTTTTGCATTCTGCTTGTCAGCTAATACTTACTGTGGTAATTAGTAGATTTTAATGAAATTGTGACTTTTATGGCCTTTTCTCATACAGTGTTGATCCCTGGAGACGTGCTATCTGATATTACCATCAACGAAGTATTGTTGATAATAACTAAAGCAATTTTAATGGAAATTTATATTGCAATTACCTCAGATAATTTTGTTTAAATCAAGTGGAACAAAGTAACGATGTTGATATCAGATTCCAAACGATATAAGGTGACATTTCCTTGTTTGTACCGGAACAGTTTAATGAACTTGCTACACTTGGCTCAAAGGAGATGTATACAGAACAACTTTTGTAGCTCCACACCTGTTTTTCTTTCTCATTTTTATCTCTGCCATATCTTTACGTACTTCACAGAATATTAGACACACTATGTACCGATTAGTTAAGGTGATTAACAACAATAACAGTTGAGCGCAAATTCATTGAAGCGTGACAACTGCAATAAGTTTCCAGAAGTCGTGCAAAATCTTTGCTGCAGAACTCAAATAAATCTATTAACGTATAAAAAATAAGCTAAAGGGTGATGATCATTTGTAATAATCTATTTTGATGGCTATTTTAGATTCTCATAAAGAACATTTAATTTAGCATAAAACACATGATCATTGAAATATATTGTTTGAAATTGCCTGATGCCAAAAGTTAACGCAGTGATATTTCTAAAAACGACACATTTGTATCATAGATTATAAGGACATGATTTGATGCAGACAAACTTTGATGAGAGAGTTATATCTCTATACTGAATGAAGGGCATAACCACATTTAATAGCTTGCTTTTTTATCTATAAATTAAATTGCGCACTTTTAAGGACATTTAATCGCAACAGTTTGTGTCTGAAACCTTTTTAAATTTCTTTAGTCTACATTGTTTAAACTAAAATACATACCACTGCTTTGATAAAAACATAAGGAGGTGGGGATCCGGCTTAAATGCCGGTAGGCGACAGAAACTATGTGACGACTAATGTTACATATTCATAAACATTTAGTTCACGTGAAACATTTGAAAAGTGGGGAGCTGGAAGCCAACATCTTTAAGGGTAAAAACGTCCACGTCGCAGAAAAAAACATTCTATCCAATATTTCCCGCATAATACACTTTTCGAATCTTTTACTTCAACAAAGTCCTTGGACGCCCGCATAATTACTCGGCTTCCTTCGCAAATAAATTTTTAAGGTCAACTCAACACCCCCTTAATTCTATGACTTACCAAATCCTAGTTAAACTTCAAGTGAAATAAAGCTCTGAAATCTGGTCCCAGTGTTCCAGAAACGCTCTAAAGACAAAAGCGGGCGCTCATCTAAGACACACTAAGGACTGCCTACACGATGTATCTATTGTGCATAAGCAGTTGCAACGATAAAGTTAATACATGTCTGTAATTGCAAATTTATTATTTACCAGACCCACAAAATGATTCTCTGATAGTTCGCATTGATTATTTACGACTTTGAGAAGTTTCATTAAAATCTACATTGTTGAAAAAAAATCTATTCGCGAAAATGTTCTGAAAATTGTGATTTTCCCATAGACTCCCATAACTATGAAAACTTGCGTGAGATCCTAATTTTTCAAATCACTGTAGCAAAAATTCAAGCACACGACCATATCTTTTTTATTTCTGACTTTCCTAAGTATATTCTGAAGTTTTGAAAAATCAGGGTTTAATCATATTCTACATTGTAGAACTTTTGATCCTAAGGTGCAGAACTATACGGTAATTGCAATTTCCAGAAAGATATTGGTCTCCGTTGCCGATTAGTTAATGTCACTTCGAATCACTTGGCTGTGGGTTTGAAACCTCACTTGAAATGTAGAATTCTTTGACGAGAGTTTGCATGCGCTGGTTCTATCAGGTGCTCGACCATACGAAATAATGATGTGGCACCTGGATCCGATTTGTCATTAAGAACTAGAATCCTGTACGACAGTAACTGTGTCGTTGAAGTTAACCCTCAAAAGGAAAATAGACATAAGAATCCCTATTGTCACAATGATATTCATTCCTTTTAAGAGTGGAAAAGGGACCGGTAAATGTAGTTCAGTCTGGATAATTGTTAGAGCAATAGAGAATCACTAAACAGACAAGCCCAGTCTTTTACAATTATATACATTATTTTTGCTCTCAAAATTCATAAGCTGCAAAAACCCAAACTTTGAATATCTCTGTTGCAGCCAATAAAATCTGTAAAGAGATCCTTTGGAAGCAAAGAATGCAACCATGAACAACCATAGCAGACTCAGTTTTATTAAGTCTGCTAATGAGGGGTAATCTTCTTCTTCTTCTCGTTCGCGACTACACTGTCAGACCAGTAGCTTCGATGAAACTTGTGGTTTGCCGCAGATTCTCAATGCCTCCATTTCTGGTGGACTGAGGTATCTATCGGCCAAGTCGCAGTTCGCTCCTGGTCATGCCTTTTACATTTCTGAAGTCTGATCTTCCTCACCACATGGACAAGGCCCAACGCCATTTCGCTAACTGGCGCAACGTTGGCCCAACGGTTGGTACACCGTGGGCCCAACGACTGGAATCCTATACTTATCGTTGGCCCTCCACTGGGCCAACAACTGGTATCCTGCACTTATCGTTGGCTCTCCATTGGGCCAACAGCATTTTATCGTCTATCATGGTTGATCCAGCGTTCGGCCAACGCTATCCCAACGATTACGAAACTAAAAAAAAAAGACTAAAACTAGCATTATTTAGTACGTATTTTATTTTCAAATAGTTGTGATTTTGTTAAAGTTTAACAAAAAGAAATCTAACATTTATTTAAAGTTTGTTTGTAATTTTCCTGAAGAAATATAACAGAACATTTCATCACTACAACATGTCAAATATTGATTCCAGCCTTTTACAAATCTAGATATTTTTCTTTTTTCAGTCACTGATTAAATTCTACTAAAGTGAATTACTGTCTGTATATTAACTTATTATATATCCAAGTTCTGTTTGATTGTTTTCTTTTCTCACTGAAGTTGCTGCTTTTTTTATTCTTGTTTTTTCTTGTGCACCACAGTGCTAGGCACTCCATTATTACTCTCTTGAACAGCACCCTGTAAAAAAAATCATAATGTTGATTAAACCATCTACGTCAAATTGATAACAATAACTAAAGAAATGCACATAAACCTCTGGACATAAACTTGCGTAAAATGTATGAAATTTATTTTTGTCTGTATTTAACCGAGAAAAATATGTTAGAATTAACGAGAATATGAGTTATTTTATTTAAAGAATTTAATACTCAACACAAGTGCCATCCGCCAGCTTTAGATAGAAGTATTTAACATGTGTTCAAGTCACATGGATATTACTTGCATACAGGATAAAATTAAGAAATTCTCTGTAAGATTCCAAAACTTTATCAAAAAATATTCAAAAACTTCTACTTACAGTTTATAGCTGGTAGACCGGGTTTTGGTTAACTCTAGATCTATCACATGTATAATAGTTTCCTTTACTTCACATATATGCAGCTAGAAATCTGGCCTAGGATTTCTTGCATAACCCGGGTTAACGAGAGTTCATGTTCTGGAATACTCAACAGATTTATTGTAAACATTTTATGACTGTATAAAATTAGATATTTGTTATAGAGTTAGTAGTGTTTTTTTTTCAATATTTTTTTTTCACAATTTTTTTTCAAGGTAGTAGATTTGAAATAGTTCAAAATGTCATTTCAGCTGCGGATAAGTTTTAAATTTAATTAGCCCAAATTTAACTGATTACGAATTGGTGCAGAAAAGTATTTAATTATTAATTAAATATTGCATGTTACACATACACAACGTGTATACCTGTATGGGGCTTGTGATAAAACAGTCACCTGTAAAATATATAATTATTATATTATTACTTCTATAATGGGCCAACGTTGGACCAGCGATGTTTTCTCTGTATAAGTCTTTCTCTGAAAATCAATATTGGGCCAATGCAGAGATATCTGTGACTGAAATCAGGAAGGTCTAATACGGGGAGCAGAAACTCCGTATAAATCAATACATTTATCTGTACTATGCTGTCGTCCATACCTGTAAATATCGACCAGTCGTTAGAGATCGATATTTTGTTTTCGCCACTATCGATTAGCGCGTAATTAGCATATTACCTCATGTTAATCATGGAGCTATAACACTTATTGTTCAAAGGGTTTACCAGTCACATGTTAAGTGGCGATAATTAGATGATCAGAGATTGATCTAAAGGGATTCTGAAGCAAAAACAGCATGCGACTGCATGTGGTGATATGCTTAATTATTATGAATTAACTCGAGCTCACTTCCCTGAAGAAATATTTTACCACGCAACTTCAAACCTTTATCAAAGGGCCGATTGTTGTTGGATTTGAATAAACAAAATGGAAAATAACAGAAAGCTGACACTTTGCTTAATCTTGTAGAGCCATAATTATAATTATTGTTTATAATGTCAGATTTCTACATACAGAAACAAACATTCTTCTTGAACGTAGGGAATGTTTCAAACGAAATTGTTGTTTAAACTCCAAAAATAAGTTTAATAAATTTAATCTTAAAACTGATGTGTGAAAAATACAATGTATTTAAATTAAAATAACAATATCTTTTTTTAAAAAAAGGCCGACAACGAAGTTACATTTAGTATTCCGAACTTTTAGATAAAACTGCAGAAAATCATCTAGGTTTAACACGCATTTAAATGGTGAAGAACAGAGCAATATCATAAACAAATATTTTCAGGCAACAGTTTACAGTTTTGACTTGCTATTTTCATTAAAATATGTCCTAATTTTTTTATTCTAAATACTCTGAATCAACAAGGCAAATATCATGTAAAAAACGACATCTTTCTCTCTGGGTAAGACAAGTCTAGATTTAGCCATTTCACAGGGCGAAAAGTAACATTAATGTAGATATTTTCCATTTAAAAACAGATGCAGGCAATAATTTCATGGCAGAACTTTTGTTTTCAACAAAAAATTCAACAAATGCTTTCCCAGATTTTCACTAAAAGGACGAGTTAAACTGTAAGGCGTAAGTGTTTGAGTAATAGCAGAATAACCTACGGCATACGCTTCGATTGGACGACAGCATCAGATAAGATAAATGCCTGTTTCCAGTCCCCGTATCAGTTGTTCCAGCTGAAATTCAGAGTTGGTTCAACGCTGGTCCAACAGCTGTATTTACAATACTTATTTATTATTGTTGGGCCAACAGTGGCCCAACAACGATTATCCTTTGACGGTTTTCCAACGTTGGCCCAATGACTTCATGTTTACAGGGATATAGCTCTTTGGTTTAAGAAACAAAATATTTAAAAATTGACGTGGGTGGAATAAAATCTGAAAAGTACACCCCTCGATCGGAAGCACCGACAACAAGGCAAACAGTGAAAATTGCAGACTCTGTTTGATTGAGTCTATTCATGAGCAGCTAGTAGATCTACTGGGAAATACAACACTTCCCACGCCCCTAGCACCGACTAAAAGCAGTATTCAATCTTCAAATCTAAATGAGTTGAAATCAATGATTCTGAAGGACCAGAAGATATAACAACCCTGATAAGAAGTCGGTGCTACTTTTTACGGCCGCCACACGCTGAACATTGTGAAGTAAATAAAATCTGAAAAGTCTTGGATACTAAATTGGGGGAGGGCGGCTTTCAGGGGAATAATCCGATATCGAGATTTCCCTGACAGAGGATGTTTTTTTTATTAACTTTCTTTAGTAACATTTTTTGTTTTGATACGCCCAATGTTCTCCTAATTATAAACAAAAAGCGTACACATTTAGGGTAATCATACTTACTTTTTGGTAAATAACAGTGAATTGTGTTAAATTGCGTGAAAATATGTTTGCGGTTTCCGGTACAATTGGCACTGGATTTCGCGAGCAGCAAGAAGATGGAAATTAAATGGAAAAAGCGGCTTTCTTATATAACACTCGGCTTATTTTACTTTATTGGTGGTGTAGAATATGGTAATAAATATTTCGAGTAATTAAATGCTACTGTATGTACCAGGCTCTAGTTAGACTGGCTCGAACCTCAGCTGGGAATATATCTTTATGTAGAATGATGGGTGATCGTATGTGGTAGAACTGATTTATGATCTATAATGACCGATATATTTCTGGGGAATTTCTCTAAACTACAATGAAGACAAGAGTCAACAACTTAATGCTACACTTTTATTTATAGAATTAATCTAGGCTATATAAATCTATATTTATTCACAATTTATTTAAATTTAAATAAACAAAGAAACTTAAAGAATAAAAAGTAGAATTTTAATTATTAATCTAAAGAAGAGAAGGGAAATTAATCTGATGTTTCAGTTTTAGAGTTTTGCTATAAGCAAGTATTATGTGAGAATGATCTCAATTAAACAAATGAAGCTCTTAGGCTTCGGTGACGTACCGGTTGCCCGGTACAGCCTATCTAACTAACAAAATACTATGCACGGGTATATAAATGAAATTTCCCGCGCATAGTCACATGACAGGTATAAACAATTAATAATTGGATCTAACATAAACCAATGAAAATACTTTAAACATTATTATTAACAAATGAATTGATCCGTAGTAAAACACATTCGGCGAAGAAGACAATATGGCGGCGCCCATAAATTACAACAACAAATGAAACAAGAATAGTTAAAGAAAATATTTTAAGCGTAAATCTGACCTGTTACATTCCTTTCTCCTTAAATAAATTAAAATATTGCAAAATATTTTAATACGTAATGAAAAATCTATGTGAATAAGGAATGAAAGTAGATATATATTTAATGATGACTTAAGTCTTGACTTAAGTTAAGGAGTTACTTAATCATAATCAAAACCAAAAATGCAAAGAACAAATAGTCCTAAAATTAAATTATAAAGTACTTTAAAACCTACTGACATAACATTTAACTCTTAAATTATAAAGTAGTAAATAATAACTATAGATTCTTTAAGTAACAATTTATTTATAGTTCTATAATAAAAAGATAGAAATTTCAATGTGGAAATAAATCCAAAAATAACTGACAAAATAGTGTGTTCCAAAAAAAACCATATAACTGTAGCACTATAAGTAAATGAAAAATAATAACACTTGACACTACCAGTGGCTAATTTCGTCATAATAATCTAATTCAATAGGTGACATTGCATTTAGTCCATACAGTTCCACACGTTGAACATTTCTCCTAGCCTCCCTATCTTCCTCCTTCCTGTGTTGTTTTTCTCTCTCATTTTTGACCTGCCTTTCTTCCTCCATATCCCTCCTTTCTTGATGTGAGGGGAAGCGTGGCTTACTGACTCCTGCCGGGCTAATATATTTCGGATTTGCAATCCTAGACACCTCGCACAAGTGTTGTGACCCGTTGCGTTTACTGTGCTGCCGAGCCTCATTACCCCTGAAGACTACAGTGGAACATTTCATACATTTGAAAATGTTTACTACTGGCAGATGTACCCTTGCCCAATGTTCACTGAATCTGTCATAACGACTGAAAAATTTCCCTGTTGAGCAGTGGGGTACAGGGCATTCCATCCCTTGTTCCGGCCATAAAGGTCTGTCAGCTGCCTCTAACATTTGTTGAGCCATGATAACTGAAATTGGCAAGGCAAAGATTTAATTTCAAACAGAAAATATAATTAGAATGAATAAACAAAATACATACTGTTTATTTCCTTATTTTCAAACTTTTTAAAGCATTTTCATACTAATTTATACCTTATTTATTGATTTTTATTTTACATTAATGATTATATTTATACATCATCTTTTATTATTATTATATTTTTACATAATTTATATACATTTTATAGATAAATAATTTTTACAAGAAAGACAACTCTTTTAAACTTGTATTTATAGTTGCAGAATTTATCTCCCTTTTGAGTTTTAACTCGACATACTATTGTATGTTGATTTTTTTTTTTTTTTTTTTTTTTTTTTTTTTTTACACACAAGTATAAAGTAATACAACATAATAATCAGCATCATTAAACATAAAACAAGTTCCATGACTGGTATACAATTATAAATTTACAAGTTTCATGACTTATTACATTTACATATAATGCAATTTCATGAATTTACAAATAACATTACATTTTTACACAAAATTGTGCTGATATGTTTACTTTTAAAATAACTGTATTTTAAGCAATAGATTAAAAACATCTGTGCTGTATTGAATACAACTTGTTTTAAATTATCTTTTATAGATAATTTTAGTCAGGACTATACATTTGTCTTGGTTTGACGCTACGTTCCCTTCTTGATCTTGGAACAAATGGCACTGTGTAATCACTACTCTTAGATTGACATGTATCTGTCTCATTTTGAGAAATGTCAGAATTCGTGACATCATATATGACATCATCTACAATTGTGACATCATTATTCACTTCATCAGGATCAATGGTAAGGTTATCTTCTAACCAATTCTCAGGTCTGGGAATACCCTCATAAGGCTTAAGGTGATCAACATGGACTACTATTTGCTTTGAGTCCTTGGATTTTTGTATCCTGTATGTTAAGTATGTAAGTTTTTCAATAATTAGGTATGGACCCGTCCACCCCAAACCTAATTTTTGATTTGCAGTTGGAGGATACCATCTCCAAACCCAATCACCAGTACAAAATTCTCTTGGTTTTAAGCCTCTATCATAGTATCGTTTCTGTCTAGTGGCAGATATGTCTAAATGATCATTTGCGAACAAGAAAGCATCGCGCATTGTAGACTTGACCCACTCAATGTATTCAATGGGACATTCAATGTCATACTGACCAGGAGGGGGACCAACCATTAAATCAATGGGGTACTCTATGTTTCTACCTAGCATGAGTAAATTTGGTGTACATCCTGTACTGGAATGTTCAGTGGCCCTATAAGCTGCCATAACATAGGGGAGGTGGTCATCCCAGTCTCTGAAATTTATTTCAGAAGAAACAAAGCTGGTTAACATTTGTATGAGTGTTTTATTACAGCGCTCTATCATTCCATCTGATTTTGCGTTATAGGGACAGGTATGTGTTTTTTCAATTTGCAAGATATCACACATTGCAGAAAATAAACGGGATTCAAAATTTCTCCCTTGGTCAGTATGTAATTGTGCAGGAAAACCATACTGAAGGAAAACGTTGGTGATAAGTGTGTCAGCTACTGTATATGCAGTTTGATCAGGTAATGCAAAAGCCATCTTCCACTTAGTAAAGTAACAACCACAGACAATTATGTATTCATTGTTGTTCTTTGTTAAGGGTAAGGGACCTAAAATATCTACAGCACAAATTTCCATAGGTCTGTAGGCTCGAATCTGTTTAAGTGCTGATTTACCTTTACCAAGACCAGGTTTACAACGTGCACACATTTCACACTGACGAACCCACATTGCAATATCTTGATTCATACCAGGCCAAAAGAAACGGCGCTTAACAGCTTCAATTGTACGGTCTCTCCCTAAGTGACCTGCATACCTTTGACAATGTAAATGCTCAAAAATGTGCTTTCTAATCTTATCAGGGGCTACCAGTTTGAGAGAACCCTGACCACTACAGTCTGTACTTTTGAAGTAAAGAAGGTTTTTATGAACTTCAAGCACTTCCCAGTTTTGCCATAATTTAATTGTATCACAATCTATGATAGACAATTTTGATTTTTCAGGTTTTTCAGATTGTTCTTGTTTAAGTCTGATAATTTCTTTTATGGCTACATCACTTTTCTGTAAATTTATCAGCTCTTGATGAGACCAGCAGTTTAACCAATTAACCTCAGGATTTGATAAATCACAAGTAACATTTGCACTGACTGAATTTATGCATGAGCAAGGACTGCTGAAATAGCACATGTCACCTTGACCTTCACAAGTTTCAGTCTGTGTTTGTACATTACATTGATCTTGCTGAATGTTATTTTCATCTTTTGACTGTACTAAAGATTTTACTCTTGAGCTTATTTCAGTTTCATCACCTGGCTTGTTTGAAGTCATATCTGCATTTTGAGCATTTTTATGCTTACAGTTTGTGCATTCCGTACAACCATATATGTTACAGCGTCGTTTAATTTGCCTTGTAAGACTATCTGCATTCAAATGTTTTGAACCTTCACGGTACTCAATATCATACTCATATGCTCCTAACACATTAAGCCAACGAGCTATTAAGCCTTCTGGTTCTTTGAAATTGTGTAAGTGAATTAAGCTTTTGTGATCAGTCCTGATAAGAAATTTCTTTCCTAATAGGTAATGTTTGTAAGCTTGTACAAAATGAACTACAGCTAAAAGCTCGCGTTTTGTGACACAATAATTCTGTTGAGCATTATTTAATGTCTTACTACCGTACGCAATAACTCGTTCTTGCCCATTTTGTATTTGAGAAATAATACCAGAAATGGTGTCTGCGCTTGCATCTGTATCTAAGATGAAATTTCCATTTTCATGCGGAAAAGCAAGAATTGGCGGGCTTATTAAGGATGCTTTTAACTTATCAAAAGCTAACTGCTCAGCATCTCCCCATTTAAATTTAGCCTTTTTTCTTGTCAGCCTAGTGAGAGGTAAAGCAATCTCTGCAAAGTTTTTGATCATTCTCCTGTAATAACCACAAATTCCTAACCATGATTTTACTTCATGCTTATTTCCAGGTACTGGCCATTCTTTAATACATGTTATTTTTGAAGGGTCAGATGTGATACCTTGACTTGATACTTGATGTCCTAGAAATACTATCTTAGTTTGAAAAAGTTTACACTTACTAGGTTTTAACTTCAAGTTTGCTTGTCTGAACCTTAGTAAGACTAGTCTCAGGTTTTCAAGTGCTTCATAAAAGATTTGCCCATAATACAGACATCATCCAAATAAACTAGTACTTTATCAAAACCAAGACCAGCTAAGACAGCCTCCATCAGCCGCTGAAAAGAAGCTGGTGCGTTTTTTAATCCGAAGGGGACAACTCTGAACATAAATTGACCACGTGACGGAATTCTAAAACTAGTTTTTGGTGCATCAAACTCATTCAGTTTCAATTGCCAATATCCCGAAGCTAAGTCTAGACAATGGTAAAAATGGCTGTTTGCAAGTCTATCTAGAGTTTCATCAATCCTAGGTAAGGGATATGCATCAAAGATTGTCACAGAATTCAAGGCTCTCAGATCCACACAAAACCTGACAGAGTTATCTTTCTTTTTCACTAAGCAGATACCTGAAGACCAAGGAGAATTACAAGGCTCAATAACTTTTTTCTCCAACATTTTATCAATTTCTTCATCAACAACACCCTGTAAATGTAAAGGTATTCTTCTTGGTTTACACTGAACTGGCTTAGCATTTCCATTGTAAATGAAATGTTCTGCAATATCTGTTTGACCTAGTTTGCCATCAGGTCCGACAAACACATCTTGAAATTGGGTTAATAATTTTTCAACCTCAACTTTTTGTTTTGAATCAATGGTTGAGGTTAATTAATCAACCAAGGGTCTTAAATGCTCAGGTAAAGTACTTCCAGTACTTTGATCTGGCAATGTCTCATTGCCAAGAAATATCTCATTGACTGGACTCATGTTTCCCATAATTGTGTTGATTTTTATTCTGAATGGAGAGTCATTGACATTCATAACTGACAAAGTAAGATTTTCATCACATGTGTCTACTAATGAATGTGCAATATAGATTCCTTTGCTAATAAAATCTCTGGAGGGATCTAACATATTTATCTTATTTGTATAGTTCCCATTTATATGAGCTGGTATAAACATCTCAGACTGAGCTGGAACAAGTACAGATTCAGAGATTTCTATTCTAGCACAACATAAACTCTGATACCTGTGAAGTTTGACTTTGCCGAGTTTTGTTTTTAAAAGGCGTTTAGGTATTTTCAAGCTAACATCATACCATTCAAAGAAATCAAGACCTAAAATGCCTATCGTTTCTTCCACATTGGCGACATACACATCTAGGCTTACAGGAATATGTTCAATATGAAAAACAAGTTTACATTTACCCTTTATTTGTAAACTAGTACCATTTGCAGACCACAATGTTTCATTGACTGGGTTTAAGTTTGGTTTATTTTTCATTCTGTCATATGCCTTACTAGATAAAATTGATACAGGACTACCTGTGTCAATAAGCATGCCTCCTTTAATTTGATCAAAGGAACATTTGACATAGTAGCATGAAGAAGTTTGAGGGCTCTCTTTATAATCTTCATTTGTAATTGTAAAGGTACTACTTTTAGATGTCAAGTTCTCATTTTGAATCATTTGTGAACATCCCTTATTGCTTTTACTACTTGATGAACAACCCTCTGTCTCAACAACATTCAGGTTTCCTAACATGCAACTTTCACTATCAGTTTTTGAACTGATTGGTCGACCCACACTATCAATACTATTAAGCTTTTCTGTCATACAGTTTTTATTTTCAGTTTTTGAGCTCTTTAAACAGCCCTCATTCTCATTTGTCATATAACTTTTATTTTCAGCCTTTGAAAAACCCTCATTCTCAGCTTCACCTCTCTGTCTCAAAATTTCTGTATTTTGCAAACTTTTCTCTATCATAGAAACATTCATATTTGTTGAACAACCCTCACTATAGGTACAATCCGACCTTGACCTTGACTGTAATATGTCATTATTTACTGACTTTTGATCTTTTACGAGTGCGTTTGTACTGCTACTCTCACACTGTGTGTTTACGGGAGGGGTTATTATAATTTCAGGTATACACTGATTCGCAAGCATATTTGTAGAACCTGCGGGAATCTGCGATTCCGAATTTTGCTTGGAACAATCTGACTTTTTATTTTCTGGCCAATTTGAAACAATATTGACTGAATTTTCGGCCGCAAACCCAGTCTCAATTAGTTTCCCTGGTACGATTGAGGCTGTGTTTGTGAGTAAAATTCACGTCCTTGGAACTTTGGTCCGTAACCTTGTCTTGGTTGGGGTCCCTGCGGGGTATAATAACTATATTGCGGTTGAATTGCTGCTGGGTTATTATAGCAACGTGACTCTACATGCCCTTTCTTATTACAATAACCACACACAATATCCGACCTTCTACTTGGGCCTTGTCTCGGTTCGAACCCTTTACTCTGTTGCTGTGCATTTGCGCCGTAAGGTTGCACAGGATCGGTCCTTTTTGGGCTTTGATTACGTTTATAAGCGTTACTCTGTATATACGACAATTTTTCAGTCAATTTTTGGTCTAATTTTTGATCAAGCAGAGAGGATAACATCTTTTGTAAATCATCTAAACTGCAATCCGCTTTAAGATTTTTCGATCTAAGGGACGCAACTTGATCTTTTTCTAACAAGGATGATGGAGTTGTCTCCCTGACTTCAGTGTTTTCAGGCTTCGAAATCTTATCTACTGAACCCTGTAAAGCACAATACTCAACGGCTGCACTTATTGCCTTATCTAACGAGTCAGGATGTAAAAACTGAACATGTTTTTGTAAATCAAAATTGCCTAATCCGTGGATGTACTGATCAATTATACATGTTTCTAGCGCAGTACTAGGCATAGACGGAAAAGCTTTTTGTCCCAGCTTACGTAATACATATCCAGAATCGGCAACAGTTTCACCCTTTAGTCTTTTCCTAGTTCGAAATTCACACCTGAAAGCTAATTCTCTCTCCTGCGGGGAAAATCTTTGAGTCAGTACTTTCTTAATTTCAAGGTAGTTTGTCATTTGTTCGGGCTTTAATGTAGATAAAAGCCTTTGTGCCTCACCCCTAAGGTTTATAGACAACATACACGCTTTTTGCCTTTTGTCCCAATTATTCCAGCTAGCTACCTGCTCAAAATGAACAATATAATCTGGCCATTCACTAGAGGTACCATCAAACTTATCTGGCTTAATTTCCTTAGTTTTCTGAGGAGTATTATAGCTTGACTGCGGATAAACTGTATTTTGCATACTGTCATCAAACATTGTATGTTTGGTAGGCTGAAAATTACCAACATTGTACACTGTATTTCCTAGCCTATCGTGTGAAGAAGGATCTGTCTGAGTATAAACACCATAACTCCGATCATTGGGTATATACAGGTTATTCATAGAGCTACCTGTCTGTACACCTGTAGGTACAAACGTGTTTGTTTGTGCAATGGGATGGGATAAAGGTGTCTGTATTGTGTTTACAGTTATCGGTGCTGTATATCTGTTTGTTCCGAGAGAATCAAAGTGTGTTCTGTTAGGTTCGAATACCGGGTTCCTGGCTTGTGTATTCATATACTGACGGTTCTCATTCAAAATTGTGGGCCTATGATGCGGAGACATATTGCCCATACAGTCAACAGGTTGTAATAATCTTGTTTGCCTATCATAGTACCTGACTTTTGGTTCTTTACTGCTATGTAGCAACGTTTGACTATTTAAATAAGTACTAACAGGTCGAGAGGTAGGACGACTTTCAATGCTGTTATGTGTTTGTTGATGCCCTAATTCAAAAGTAACGCCATGTTCTCTGCTTCGATACAACCTAGTTGTGTCACTTGCAATGGGTTCTTCTATGTAAGAACCAGCATAATTTATATTCCGTAATCTAGCAGGTAATTCATAATACGTTTCATCAAAGCCAATTCTTGGAGAATTTACATGAGAAGTTACGATACCTTCAGGTCTTCTTATAGGCGAAAACACACAAGTATGTGGATAACTTTCACTCCTTGGTAAAAACACAGAACCCGTGCACGCACTAGCATACATATGACTATCTACATTTGTATAACCGATACCGTCGGTATGAAACGATGTGCTTTGTTCTGCCATACTAATACACAATAACTTTACCCTACTTTATACATGTACTGTATACACAACCTATTTATAATTTATCTTCTTGATACACTTTATTTAAGCGTACATGTATTTTATACAAATTTAACAGATAGACGTTTTATTTATTATAGTAGTAGTCATCCCGTCCCTAGATTTGCCACCTAATGCCACTCTTTGCCACTTATTTCCATGAAAAAAGGGTGGCAGTTGGTGGAAATAGGTGGCATTAGTTGGCGTTTGGTGTAATTCAGCTCTTTTTTCACCTAAGTGGTAAATTTCCCACCAAAAGCCACTTTATTTTGGTGGCATTTAGGTGGCATTAGGTGTAAATTTGAACATAGTTTTTCTTTATGGTGGTAGAAAGGTGTAAATTGGTGGAAAGTAGAACATAGTTTTTTTTTCATGGTGGAAATCGAGTGGCGTTTAGTGGAAAATAGGGACTTAGCAAATTTTCTTGGTGGCGAATAGGTGGAAAAAAACTTAGAAATTTTTGTGATGTTTGATTTAAAAGAGAACTGTAAGACATTGGATTACCCTGTACAAAAATCTTCACATGGACTCGGGTTGGAATCAAGGTATAATGGACACTATACTTCAAACTTCAGGCCTAATTGACACGGAACCTGACTTTGCTAAAACTGCACATTGACAACAGCTCGTAGAACACAAAATGCTCCCCACCCCCACTTGATGTATTCAGTAACTGTACAAGAAACAAAAATCATTTGGTCACTGTGCACTGGATGTTTGATGTACTACCATTAAATCAATAATTATGGGCCATTTACCAGTCATAAGTGACTTCTGTATCAAATGTGATCTTAGACCAAAGCGTTCTCTAGTTATTGGGCAAAAAACGTTCTAGTGTTCTGGGTCAATGTGACCTAGACCTTTGACCATTGAGTTATCATCTGGAAACTGTTTAACTGTTCCAGGTCGCTGTGATTTTGACCTTTGACCTACTGGCCTCCAAGTCAATATGGGTCACTGCTGGTCATGACCAACCTACATATAAAGTTTCATGATCTTAGGCCCAAGCATTCTTGAGTTATCATCCGGAAACCAATTGGTCAACATACCAAATGACCGACAGACTGACCAACATCTGCAAAACAGCCTATACCCAGGCTCCTTCTTCAAAGGGTTTCATTAAAATGAGAATAAGTCTATGCTGACTCTAGCTGGACAAAAATAATATTCAGAATGGTATACAGAAAAATTGAATTTTTGTTCTTTTGTGAGACAGAATATTTATTGCTTATTATAGCTTTGCATTCTATTCAATGAAAGACAGAAAAGTACGAAAATAGGTGGCAACTAGTGGAAATTGGCTGTACTAGCTGAATCTGAAAAGATCATTTTGAAATGTGTCTGCAGTGTATTATTTCTGCATGAGTGAAAATTGGTTAAAGATAAGATTAATGATAGATCAAGTTACAGGCTCCCACACAAATGTATAGAAACAACCCCAGGTGGAATTTGGGTCAGTTAAGATTTATATATGCAGGCAAACATCAGGTCAGATGCAAAGAAATAGTTCTTGCCTATTCTCTTCATTAATTGAACAAAAAAGAAGTGTTTATAAAAAGGATGTTTTTACAATAGCTTTTCAACTTGAGGATTTGACACCTTCTTTAGCTGACCAAGAAAGTGTATGTGTGGAATCAATTTATCTGTGTAGTAATACCAAATTTTGAAATCTGGCATTTGGTGAGTCAGCCTGGGAGAAACTGGAAACACATTGTGAGAGGTAACAAGTTTATACTGTTTATTTTTTTTTTAATTATTACTGTCTTTAACATTGTCTTAACTACTTACACTTAACAAATACTTGAATTTGAAACAACATTTACCAAACTGCTTTGAATTAAAGTCAACACATCTCCTTTTATGTCTTAGGAAGTTTGGCAGATGGATAAATCCCAGATATATTTTCTGGAATATAGCTCAATCTGATGACATGTTTATAACACTGTTTGTAAAATTGTATCATTTTGTAATTATTTACATTATTGATTAGCACTTGGGATACAATATGTACTTTAAACTGTTCATACCAGGTACCTTCTGTGAAAAAAGTGCAACTTTGTGACATGATATGCCTGCCTGACGGTATATCCCTGAGCAGCATACAGCTTATTACTGCATAAAAGAAACATATCAAGATAATTTTGAATCAGGTAAATATTATATGTTTTTATAAAAGCTAATATTAAATAACCCTTAATTTTTAAAGAAATACACCAATTAATAGAAATTCCTGGCATATTATGTGATAAATATTAATTATAAATGTGATGAAAAACCCAAGTGTCAAAGGCGGAGGGATATTATTTTTGGCGTTGTCCTTTCTTTTTTATCTGTCCATCGGATTAACTGAAAATGCTTGTAATTGGAAAAATATTTTTATAGCTTTGTCTATATAATCACTAAACCTCATGTAATTATTATAAGCTCATTAACACTGCTTAACACTGCTCAATTATTGACCTAGTAAAAGAAGTATTTCCCCTTGATTCGGTAAAAAATAGGGATTTTTCCTGCATCTATTGATGGACTTTACAAAAATGTAGATCACTACAGGACAGCACTGCTTGTTCAATTTCCATCAGGATCACTTCAGTAACCAAAGTTATTGCCCTTTAATTGTTTTTCAATCCATAAATTCCTACATAACAATTAATTCATTGATAAATATTCATGAAATCTGACACAAGTGTAAATACACTACACTTAGAGCAATGGTGCTTCCACATCTTTCATCAATTCTCAAATTCTTGTTATTGATTCAAGATGCATATATTTCCACAAAACAATGTAACCGTTTGAGTGAATAGAATTTTTTCTACAATGTAGATTTTGATGAAACTTCTCACAGTTATAATAAAGATGTTGCATATTACTGTGAAATCATTTTTATTCGTGTAGGATGAATTTTCGCGTATTTCGCGCTAGAACCGATGCGTGAATTTAAGACCGCGCTGTTATTATTTTTTAATTTATTTTTTCATTTATAAATTGAAAATGTGCGAATTAAAGCCCGCGCGAAACCGTCCTTTTTACGTTTGCTTGAAATTTCATGCCAGCGAATTTAAATGATTTCACAGTATTTGACATAGATTAAGTTTGTAGAGTTCTTTGTTATGTCAGTGAGTTACAGTTTAGTCTTTGGATTTCATATATTTTCTAGAAGAAATTTACAATTTTCTGCAAAATTATTCAGAATGTTAGAAAAATATATCTATTAATAGATGACATTGTATGGTTTGCTGTTACAGATTGTGTGCTGGAAAAATGGCCTTACATCCAAAGGAGTGAAATTTGGAGAGTCATTCGCCATCTACTTAAGCCATCATGGAATATGAAAAAATAAGACTGCATTGACAACATCCTGATTCTGTGTTCAGATCTTTTGTGATTTCTTGTGAAGAGTCTTTGATTTTTCATAAAAATAAAAAATATATTAATATAATTTGACTTTTGCTTACTACTGAGTTTTTCAGATTCAGCAGGTGCAGCCGATCGTATTTTCCTACTATAGCCAGCTATTTGGTGGCATTTAGTGGAAAATAGGACAGCCACCATAGTGGCGTTTTGGTGAAATTTTGTCTGCTTACTGCCACCTGTTAGGTGGCAATTGGTGGAAGTAAGTGGCGTTTAGTGGAAAATATTTTTACACCATAATGGTGGCATTTTAGTGGTAATTTGTCTAAATACTCCACTTACTGCCACCATGAAGGTGGCTATTGGTGGAATTAAGTGGCAAACAAATTTTCCACCATAATGGTGGCATATTGGTGTTAAACTGTCTAAATACTCCACTTATTGCCACCTAAAGGTGTACACAAGTGGAAAGAGGTGGAATTTAGTGGAAAACAGGTTTGCCACTGTCCTTTTCATTTTTTCACCATTTTGGTGGCATTTTACGTGGCATTTTGGTGGAAAATTGTCTAAATACTCCACCATTGAAAAGGGTGGCATTATAGTGGCAAATCTAGGGACGGGATTGTAGCACTGATTTTCCTTATTTATATAATTTTATTTGATAATTTAAAGTTGTATGACTCTGTCCTGTATGTAGAGTTTATAAAATCGGAGAAAAATGAAAAGGTTACGTTATATTTCTACTAGCAAATTTGTAATTATTCTACACCAGCTAATTGGTCGGTTTTATTACTAGTCAATTGGTCACGGCACCAATGTACCAGGCTCTAGTTAGACTGGCTCGAACCTCAGCTGGGAATATATCTTTATGTAGAATGATGGGTGATCGTATGTGGTAGAACTGATTTATGATCTATAATGACCGATATATTTCTGGGGAATTTCTCTAAACTACAATGAAGACAAGAGTCAACAACTTAGTGCTACACTTTTATTTATAGAATTAATCTAGGCTATATAAATCTATATTTATTCAGAATTTATTTAAATTTAAATAAACAAAGAAACTTTAAGAATAAAAAGTAGAATTTTAATTATTAATCTAAAGAAGAGAAAGGAAATTAATCTGATGTTTCAGTTTTAGAGTTTTGCTATAAGCAAGTATTATGTGAGAATGATCTCAATTAAACAAATGAAGCTCTTAGGCTTCGGTGACGTACCGGTTGCCCGGTACAGCCTATCTAACTAACAAAATACTATGCACGGGTATATAAATGAAATTTCCCGCGCATAGTCACATGACAGGTATAAACAATTAATAATTGGATCTAACATAAACCAATGAAAATACTTTAAACATTATTATTAACAAATGAATTGATCCGTAGTAAAACACATTCGGCGAAGAAGACAGTATGGCGGCGCCCATAAATTACAACAACAAATGAAACAAGAATAGTTAAAGAAAATATTTTAAGCGTAAATCTGACCTGTTACATGTATATATAACTTACAAAAAATTAAGTTTGGGCAAAATTGAGCAGTGTTGAGGATGTCACTGTCAGCTGGCCTAAAACAGCTGATATCTACATTATTATCCAGATATGGATTTATTGCTTTACTAATGTTATATTTTGGTGAGAAAATCATCTACCCAGTCAATGTAGGACTCTAACCTACCAGCTGCAGTTACCCATACTGGTCAGGGGCCACCAACCGGACGCTTTTAGAGGTTTTTCGCCATTTTCTCTTTCATTTCCTTCATTACAACTGTGAAATTTCACATGAACATAGTTAGGTGCACCCTTAAGAAGAAGACTTAATTTGTTTACCCCTAACGAATGATTAATGCCCTTTCCAGGGCCGAATGTAGGGTCAACTAAACTATCCCGACGTCATGTGTTCTCAACATACATGTATTCTCGAGCTATTATGGAAATGGTGACCTGTAAATTTTTGCATGCAACATAATCCTAACAAGTAAATACACACCAGTGTAAACATTGTGTCTGCTGTTTTAAAAATGTAGAAATAAACAATTTACCTCGAATCAAAGCAGGACAGTTTTAGTCTGATTTCAAATTAAGTAAATAAGCTAGAAAATCTTAATGTAACTTTTAACATGGTTTAAAAGTTGATATATATCCATAAATCTTCCGTCAAGCATCATTACTGCTGTCAAAATTTCTGCACCGGAAGTCAATAAAAATAAACCTTGGTGACATCAATCTGCCTGATTTCCACTGTAAGAGATGTGGACTGCGTAAAGTAGCGATAGGCGTTATGTGAAAGAACTGAAAAACATATTTATTTTCTCAGATATAAATCAGGGCTATCTGTAAAGGAAATATTTTAGAGGAAAAGTGTTAATTTTTAAAAGAAGTTCAGGCTATAGCCTTTTGATATTGATATGGGTAGGTTTTGAAAAATATGTAGCAATTTGGGGTTTTCGAATTATTTCAGTTGTCATATAAGTTGCTGGGCAACGATATCATTTGTGAGTACCCATTGTATTAATTTAGAAATATTGAAAAAATAATGTAAAATTCCATATTTATTAAACAGGTGATATTTCCAAATTAAATACTTTTTGCAGTGCTACAGTTTCACAACAGTGGTTTTAACAGAAATGGTAAAAATATCAGTTTCTAGATATAGCTCGGGAATATATGACAGGTGCTTCCTGGAACTAGAAAGTAGGTCACTGATAAAATGTGCTACTGTGAACTCAACGAAAATAGAATTGTGTATTTTTTAAATCAGGATGATCAGGAAGGGGTAAAATTTTGAGGAAATGGTGATTTGAAAGATGAGTTTATCTTATTTATTTTTTAAATATGCCTGTTTTTGTTAGACTGTCGAGAACACATGATGCCAGGATACTTACTTTCACTGCTTGGCAGTACCATATATCTGGACATTTTTTTTACAACTGTTATAGGAACCTCTGTACTGATGACATTTTGATATGTAATGTGAAAATGAGTCAAAGTATTCATTATTGGCCTGAAAGATATAAATTTTATTCAGATTTTTTTGTGTGGAAAACTGCTATATGATAGTAAGAAATGCAGTGCGGATTTCCAAATCCCCCATGATAGTTTCATGCTTCAGTATGAATGACGAAATCAAAAAATGAAATTTCCTCCTCAATAACTTATTTTTGTCAGATATAATTCCACATCATTGTTAAAAAATCAAATGTGTGTTTGACTTATAAAAGATTGCTAAAAATATAGCAAAATTTAGCAGCTACGAAACTGTCCGGTTTGGTGGTCGTCCGGATTTGGTGGTCCTCAACCAGTAGGGATCTGTCATGTGCTAGCCGGTACCCATCAAGCAGCGAGGATCAAACCTCGACTGACATTCTTAGAATGTTTCATCCATCAAAAGTAGGGAACAGTGTCCCGATTAAAACCATAGGTGATGGCAATTGTCTTTATAGAGCAGTGTCTCTATGTTTAAATGGCTCAGAAGATCAACACGCATTGTTAAGATTGTTGTCTGCTTTAGAGATAGAAAACAAATGTTACTACACTTCCAATGAATTCTTGCCAGACAACAGAATAGTCAAACATGAATTTTCAAAACTCCTACATGATGTGATAGTGATAAATAGTTTTTCTGGCATAGACCAAATATTTGTTTCAAACCATTAAATCATATTACCCACCCCAAAACTTCTCTGATTACACATCGGAACCACTGACTTGTCGGGTGATAGGTAGAGGCTGTAGAGATATGGCACCAGATTTGTGCATCATGTGGACACAGATGACAATGCCAACGTCACAGTTAGTACCAAACCACTTTGTACCGCTCGTGCCAAGTTCAAAAATAAGAACTGTTGAAAATGATGGAAGTACATGCTTGCTCAACATTAATGACGTTAATCTTTCTAAAGTTCCAATAGACGCTAGCATTATTCATGTCAATTGTAGCGAATCAGAAACAGTTGAAAGGTCGTTTGATAATGTACCTCTTGACAGTAACTGTTGTGATGATACAGCTGAAACTGGTACAGATACAAATAACCGTTCAACTGATTCTGCTTCGGAGGCAGACACAGAAGATCAATGTAATAAAATTTTCACTGGGAAACTTGACTCGGCATTTATGGAAACACGAAAAGCTGTCCATCTTTTGACAAATGTATCGGGTGAGGGGTTGGGCAAAATTCCAGGGGGCGCTAAAGAAAACTCTTATTTTTTAGTAACAACACAAAAAATTTTGACAAGCGCTCCCGTAGCAAAAAAAGCAGTTTCTCGGACGATTGTGGCGTCTGGAACACTGAAAGTGGTACTTCTCCCAAGACATTTTATCTTTTGGGCAGTAATGGTGACCTGTCCGTCATTTACAAAAAAGATAACGTCTTCTGTAGGTTAACACGCGTCCAGCGGAAAAGGGAATATGTACCTATGAATCCTCAACCTGACATTTCTCAGGTTGTAGCGGTTCATAGGTATTATACTTCCTTGAAGTTGGACCCAAATTATAAGAAAAAGGTCACCTGGTTGGGAGAGAGGGGCTTACAAAGTCAGTTAGCTTTAATTGAGTATGTAGGTAAATTTCCGGGTCTTGGTTCCCATGGTAATTCAAGACAGGAAACCGAGTACCTACGGACACCTGACTACGTAATGGATGAAGTCACGGATTTACTATCAAATAACAAACCCAAACAGGTCTTTGATAAAATGAGAAGTAAGCATGACGTATCTACTCGCCCCACTGGTCTTCAACAAATCCGTGACAAAAAAAAGAATATGACAAAGACTAACGGGCAACATTCATCTTCACGTAAGAATGTTGCAGACCATATACTGAACTTAGAAAACATGGTGTCAAATAATCATTCCTATGTGAGGTCAATCATCCGCTATAATGGTAAGACACCATGTATCATTCTTTACACTGATGAGCAAATGACGGACTTACAAAACATCTGTTGTCAAGATCATACAGTCCTAGGGGTGGACAAAACTTTCAATTTATGTGACATGCACGTCACGGTCACTTGTTATAAGCAACTTAGTGTTAACAGACAACGGACGGACGATCATCCCATATTCATTGGTCCAATTTATCTGCATGATAACAGTGACTTTGAGTCATACTGCCACTTTTTTTATCATTTGAAAATGAAACTCTGCAGCTCCCCCTTGGACAAATTAGTCATTGGCAGTGACGACGAACACGCTCTTGTAAAAGCAGTTTCAACAGCGTTCCCTGAGGCTACCCATGTGCTTTGTACGCGACATCTGCGTCAAAACACAAAACAAAAACTGACTGACGATGCTGTGACATTACGGGATCGGACAGAAATTCTGGAAATGATATTTGGTGACGGTGGAATCTTAGACAGTGATGATAGTATCTGCTTTGAAGAAAAGTGAGATTGGTTAGAACGTCACTGTTTGGAAAAATCACAAAACTTTGTGCGCTATTTCCAAGACAGACTTAGACCGCAGCTCAAAACGAAGGTCAGTGACCCCTCGTTAAATGACAAAATTGACAGTCATTGGACGAACAATAATTGTGAATCCATGAACCATGTCCTTAAACAGGCCATTGACTGGAAGTCTCAGCCATTGACAGACCTAGTCGACATTCTACATACCCTTGTTAAAGGTCAATTGGAGGACTTGCGCGGTGCCCTTATTGGGTCCGGCGAGTTCCGCTTGTCCCAAACCCATGCCCAGTTTCAGGTCACTAAAACTGAGTATGTCCAAATGACGACTCAGCAAAGACAGAAACTTTTCAATCGATTTAGGCGCCATCATATCCAAAAACAAGGTTACATGACATCGACAAATGGACAGTCTACCATTGTTGCTCCTCGCACACATGGTAAAAAATCAGGTCAACAAATACGAAAAATCAACACCCGTACTGTGACTGTGAAATGAACAAAAAGGGATAATTAGCAATGTACATATTATTTAGTAACTACTGATTAGGCTCTAGTGTGAATTACGATATCACTCTGGTGATCATCAGGCTTAACGGTATAGCCCTCACTACGGCTGAAATCAAAAATTCAGCAGAATGATTCTTGAGCACTTGAGTATAACGATATCACTTGTGATCATCAGGCTTCAGTATGGCCCTCACTCGAGCTCATTTCCAGCTACTTCATTGCTAGTTATCCTTTCTGTCGGATTTGAGTCCGAATTGCCAATACATAATTTGTGTACATTTTGTATATACATTGTAATATGTTTAAGTAGTAATAAGGAAATGTGCTTTACACATCTATTTTAAGTCTCAATCTTATCAAGCTTATATTTAATCAAGAAGAAGGAGGCTCGAGTGTGGCCCTCACTCGAGCTGTGATATGAAAAATATTATGTGTACATGTACAAAATACACCAATGCTGATGCAAATGCTATAGATCTACCATGAAAACGGATTAAAAATGAAATAAAACCAAGCAACTCTATGAAATGGATAATTTTACATAATAAATTAATAACTTATCATTTTGAATAGTTAAATTAAGTCTGTCTCATATTCGATGTCTGTAATTTGTTTTGTGTACATAATTTAAGACAAACATATTGTTTATATTGTGTAACTATTATATTTCTGACACATGTGGTTGTTTTTATTCTGTGTATAATCATTATAATGTGTTCTTTTATATGTTTGTTTTATGTATTAACTTTATTAACTTTGTATATAGAAATTGTGATCCGGAATTACTGACACTTAAGAAAAAGAATAAAACTAATATAACATGTTATTTTTTATTCCTCTATATGTATTTTCCGATAAGACCGCCATGATGATTGGATTAACGCCTATTAATTGTCGCTAATATACAATCGCTGTGATTAAATTAGCACCTCGTTAACTATAGATGTACAATACACGATGTGACAAGTGCTTTCCGGACCTTGAATTTGCTTTTCGGTACACAAATACATATAATATTGAACGTAAACAAATGTAAACATTTCATATCATAAAATAGTTAAAGAAAAAAAAATGTTTAGTAATTCTGGATCATCGTATTTTTAATGTTTTTATATGTAAGTCTTGTCTTCAATTTGTGATCATAAAAGTTCAACAACTACGATGAATTTTACAGACCGTCATCTGCTTTATGTTTGTATGTATATTATATGTCGTATGTGCTTGTACATGTTTGTATGTTATTTTGACAGTTGTCACAAAAATAAATATGAAAATTGTTTTCAGATATGCTTTGATTCTCCTTATCTGTTTAACAAGTTTATTTATTTTAACACAGTTTTCTCAAAACCGAAAAGCACTATTGAAATAAATATTATCAAATGAACGTAATTATGAGACTTAAGGACTATGCTATTTCGAAATTATGAATTAGGTGGGTGGGGTACATGATATTATTTCTGAGGAATTTCGAAGTTACTGTAAAACAAACGTTATTCCAATGTGACAATACATTAAAACCATGAAGTGCTTGTCTCTTACTTTAATTAAAAGACTAAAGTGGGAAAAGTTATCAGTATGGTTATGTCACAATTTTCGGTGCAAGTATTCTATGTAATCATGCATAACTGCGAAAAACTATAACATACATAATAAAGCTGAACTATCCGTGTAAATGAGCTGAGAGCTATTTTTCTATTTCCGTTTATTACTTTTCTAAAAAACACATTACAATTTACCAGGTGATGGCAAAATTTGTCATTCTTGTGCACATGCCTTTACACATTAAAGAAGTCCGAACTATAGGTATGGTGTGCGAGAAGGGCCTGAGCGCTTACGTAGTGCTCATTTACACGGATTGTACTGCTTAGATAAATATATATATAACTTTATCATAAGTCCGCAAAGTGCAACAAAAGAAATAGCAGTATCAATTTTGTAATAATATTATTTTTACAAGGTATGTCTGACAAATGACATCAAGAATTCAAACTGACCTTTTAGAAAGCTGCATTTTCAAGTACCTGATATCTTCCACTTTGGTTAAAAAAGCATTTTTACAATAGATAATTACTAACTACAGAAGGTAATAAAAAATACTCTTGACCTAGAGAATGCTACAACCTACTAAACTTCAAAGCTTAAGTTTAAAATTATATTGAACACATTTGCTTTAATTTAAGATGAAAATTAAACTAGAACTCTTATGATAAAAATCGCATAGACCTTTTCGGACAGGTTAGATAGTGAGAAAGCAAACATATCGTACGTATTATTTAGCATGGATGATTTGCACTGTGAATACATATTTTTTACACTTAACATTTAATTCCGCGAGTACATACACATACACATATACATATATATTTACCTTTACCTTTTATACACTAGGAATATGTTCGTTTTACATGTAAGATCAAGGCATTAACCCCCTCGTGAAAATATAATGCATGTGGCGTTCACTGTTGATATATAATTGTAATATCATGTTTTGACGTTACACTGAAACAAACAAATACCCTTTTTGCATATTCATTTATATAAAAAATATAAACAAACAAACAAACCAAAGCGGGAACAATGTTTATTTTGTTTGATTGAGAGTAACACCGAAACGACACAATGAACTTTTCCCAGGTTTTGTTGGTGGAGAAAGACTCCAGGTGCCCCTCCAGACATTTTTTTGGAGCTCAGACTAGTACCTAGCTGGATGGCTTCCTTACGTGAAAAGTTTTACACCTCAAGTGAGGTTTCGATCCCAGGTCGCTGATAGGCGAGGAATTCAAAGCCAGCGACCATGTATATCACGCTTTTCTTTTGCTAGTATAAAACTTAAATATTCAATTAAATTTCGTGAACATAAATGATACTCTTAATGATATTTACCGTCAGAAATTACAAATGGTTGGCCGAATACACCATACTTTTAATTACAAAAGTTTAAACACCATGAGGGTCGGAAAGCACGGAATTTACGTTCTTAAACGTATATGTGAATCGTCTTGTTTGAAATGTAAACAAAGGAATAAAAGTAACTGTTTTCATGTTCGTGGTAAAGATCGAACTGTGTGATTGTCAATGTTCCGGATACGGAATATATATGAATGTATAAACACGGGCCGTTTCATTTAACAGGACTTGAAAGAACATAGTAAGCGATTGTTTATTTATTGTATTTATGTTCTAGTAACCTTTGACACTGATTTCGAGGACAAGCCGGGTTTGTGACATATACATGTCTGTTGTTGGGCTGGAAAAAGATAGGTCCAAAATTTAAACTAAAAGCTATATTCCATAAATCCTTCGTTATTTATGTGCATACAATTCGGTTGTTTAAAGGTTAGAATATCAGAAAATTACAGGAAATAAAACATATCTTTGAAAAAGTCCCGATCTTTCATCATTTGCTTGGTTGGCGCATGATTACAAATTTAATGTTAGTAGGGCGTGATGTCCATGAAGCCGTGTAATGTGATAATTTTGATGACACGTTGAGTTTATTTTGTAATTGTGAGTGATCGTTAAGTGATCAGAAAGATCGGACAGTGGAATGTTATAAAAAAAGTAATGCTTTATTTAGATTAGAAAGTGAATCGTACTATACAATAAGGAAACCTAAGGTAAAATACTCCTTTTATTTCGTTCACTGAAGAAAACATGGCTGACATATTTTTGTAAAAAAGCGGTGCACGTGTGATTTGTGTAACACAGTTTAACGACGATTTCTTAGAAAACTAACGCTCAGCTCATTTACACTGACATATCCCTGATTGATGAATATATAATTATATTATATAAATATGAGAGACTTGTGGTACCAAATACTTGCACCGAAAATTTCTATGCATTTTCTTCTAGTACACTGTTGGGACATGTTTTTGAGTGTCACTGATACTTTATAATTTACTCGGAGATACATTTTTTCATTATCATTAGTTTCTCTTTGATCCCCGTGCATTTCTCGTGTTGTTACGACATTCTCAGTTTTACATAGGAATTTTGCATTTCAAAATAGCATAGTCCTTAATTTGACCAAATATTTATCAGTTTTTATTACTTTTTCAATCATTACAAGTTAAACAGATTCAACGCTATGATTAAAGATTGCGGTCGTGTTGATATATTCACGAAGTGAATGGACATGTGCGTCGGACATTTAGTTTTCATGTAGACATTGATAAATTCGCTTATAATCAATTAATATAATAAAACTTTAAATAATTATCTGAATTTCTGCTGCTCTTAAACATTCGAATTTCCTTCAAATATTATTAAACTCTCATAATTTAACAGGATCGCAGAACCGGAAAGCACTCGCGAAATGTCAGTTATCATACTATCCTGATACAAGCAAGTTGATTGGTCAACATTTCATCAAATTATATCTTTTTTTCAATAATTAATTGATTTAAACCATTGAAAACTCGCCCAGAACATCCCTTATATGTTTTTTATAAGAAATTTGAGTGCTTTCCGGTATTTCAGTGCTATCCGGTGCTTTCCGGTCATTCTATTTACCCTGTGCTAGCCTATGATAGAGGGGAAAGTTACCAAGCAAGCATTAACCATATATATCGACATGGAAGTGGCTATAATTTACTACAGTCCCATAAAAATCCTGTTTTCCGATATTTCCGTAAATAGGGTCAGTGGGGCTGGCAAGATTAACCGAAATAAAGACCGTGTACAATATTGATATATAAGGTAACTTGACATGAACAAACAAGATGGCGTCACAAAATTAGGGTTGGTCACATTATTAACCCCTATAGACAATATGCTGCTACAGAGTTCTTAAGATGCATTTTAATCATTTAACACACACATAAACAATTGTAAAAATGCATTTAATTTATAAAATTATAAAATCAAATGTTCTGAAACTCACCATGAAAAATAGTCAATTTTTGTGCTAATTTTGCGGACAAGTTATGTATCCAAACTGAAAATAATTTATATCATCATATCTTTGAATGTGTCCTTCAGGTGCTCCACCTACAGGGCTAGCGCTGGGTTGAAAAAAGTTTGAGCCAAATTTTTACACTGCGGATCGAAGAGGCTTGCATGCCCATTCGCGTGTCCACAACAGGGTTTTGGTGGGGTTCACAGGGGGCTTTGCCCCCAAAGCTTTTGGGCTTTAAGGTATTTCAAATGCTTAGATTGCAGCAGAAAACACCATTATCTGAATGGTCTGTCCTTGTGTAATAATAAGCAAAACAGTGCATCAAGGATAAATTTATTTTTAACCATAATTTATATCATTTCTCAATATATTAACAATATAGGCTCTCACGCCCATTCGTGTGTCCATGACAGGGCTTTGATGGGGTTCACAGGGAGATTTGCCCCCTGAAGCTTTTGGGCTTTAAGGTATTTTAAATGCTTAGATTGCAGCAGAAAACACCATTATCCACAAATGTTAAATCATACTAAATGCTTCATTACTGAATGGTCTGTCCTTGTGTAATAATAAGCAAAACAGTGCATCAAGGATAAAAATACAACGGATTTGTATACAAACGCGATCTCGCTTATTTTCCATTTTTTAGCTGAATTTAGAGTCCTAGTTTCACTTTTCACAGATTTTGCTTTCTTTGCAGGAGGTAAACTACCTGATTCAAAACTACGTTTCTCAGCCATAATGACAAGCAAGAAATTTATTAAAAACATTTTATTATATACTTATTGGCATCAATAATGAATTACTCATTTGAAATAATTTTATTTAATTGAACTTTTTTGAACAATAAAGGCCTAACTAAAGTAAAGGAACCAGCGTGGGAACTATCTGGTTTAGTCGCGTAATGGCTGCCAGGTATTTGAACACTAATTTTTCACTTGGCATGGCAACAGAGGTCTAAAATAAAGCTACTTTCTGTTTAAATTTCATTGTGGATGTATTTTTGACATTTTGGTAGGAAAAATGGGAGAGCAGGTTGTATTTGGTGATGTGAAGCTCAATTTTAGTATGAGTAGTACTTCCAGGTCACAGCAGTGTGATTTTGATGTGATTTTACAGTAAGCAAATGCGACCAGAGAAATCTCTCTTAGAAGATACATGACCCTTACTTTTCTCTTCACTTTATATCAGTTTTATAAGAACTCTTTAAAATAAGGTAAGGATTTGTTCTCTGAAATGGGTCTAGCTATGTTTGGTAGCTCTTTAAAAAATGTCAGTTTTATATAGAATATATAGGGAAAACTATTTACCTGTTTGTGAGCTAAAGATCAAACACACTTACCTTTCAACATTTTTTAATCTTGTCTTTTGACGAGATAATAAAAGATGGCCAATTATTCAATCAAGGAACTTCAATCAAGGCATGTGCCACAAACAAACACCTTTGATCCATGTATATTCATTAATCAGTACCAACTGTGAGAGATGCTTTTAATTACCCCAAGGGCACAGGTTTATTGTCACTTGATGGTGTTAATGGACCATGGACTGTGCCTCTTGTTTATTGCATGTTTTGTAACAGTCTGTCTTGGCACTCTTTGGTCCAAAATAACATTATATAAAAATTGACTGGTTTTAATTCTTAAAGTAGGGTTTTTTTTAGAGTTTGAGCCATTTCTGAATTTTCTTGAGCCAAAATTAGCATTTTAAGCATTTTGCTCAAAATGCCCATTCCAGCGCTAGCCCTGACCTATGAGCAAAAGAACTTATCCTCTGAGTTTTATGCTATTTGCTCTGGAATTTCATCAGTAAATTATAAATTTCAATATTTCGTTGCATATAAATTCAGTAACAAGGGGCTACGCAGTTCCAAAAATATGTTTACTGTAAAACTCACCCAGTCCTATGAATGGAAAATGAACCAAAACATAGCTGATTTTGGGTATATTACATTATTTTTTATGAGCCTTCATGTTAAAATGAAGAAATCCTTATCTAAACTGTCTCTATAACTCCACACTTTCCATGAGATTTCCATGCAAGTCAACTTAAATTTTTGACATTGAGGGTTATTCAAACAGTAGCAAACACATTTGAAGTAGGACACAGATTGAAAAGATTGTAAATGTTTTACAAAATTTAAATATAAACAATGTAGAATTACTAAGAGATGAACACATCACTCAAAACTCTTAATATGTGAGGATATAAAGTCTCAGAAATAAGAACAAAGTAAACTTACATTTACTTTGAATTTTTTTAACGACCCTCATACTGCAAGCAGGTTTCAACTTTTTAGGGTGTAAAATTTAGGAATTTATAATTTACTGATGGAATTCCAGAGCAAATAGCATAAAACTCAGTTGATAAGTTCTTTTGTTCATAAGTGGAGCACCTGAAGGACACATTCAAACACATGAGGATATAAATTATTTTCAGTTTGGATACATAACTTTTCCGCAAAATTAGCACAAAAATTGACTAGATTTCATGGTGAGTTTCAGAACATTTGATTTTATATTTTTATAGGGGTCTTCCTCCACCATTAAAGCTGGAAAGTCACCATATGATCTAAAATTGTGTTGGTGCGACGTTAAACCCAACAAAATAAAAAATGAATATTTTTATAAATTAAATGCATTTTTACAAGTGTTTATGTGTGTGTTAAATGATCAAAATGCATCTTTAGACCTCTGTAGCAGCATATCGTTTATAAGAGTAAATAATATGACCAACCCTAATTTTGTGACACCATCTAGGTTTTCCCTGTCAAGTTACCTTAAATAGCGATTATTTTTGCCAGAGGAATAAGGATTTAGGAAAGTTCTTACTTTCTCACAAATTGTGAAAATACTATTCTACGACCTCGGCAACATTTTTTTTCAAAAATAATCTGTTTACCTTGAAAAATGCAAATAATTTCACACCTTCGATATCGAGCCACGGAAGCGGCAGTGTAGAACAAAAGATAAAATTTCAAAAAAATAAAGTAAACTTTGAGGATATTTTTGCTACATCTTAATTACAACAATGTTTAATGATAATCTGCAGTACTTTTTTATTAAATTTCTTTGTTTAAAACTTGAAAAAAGGATAATCTAAACACTACCGCCATGTAGCGTAATGGCTGATACCCTCCTCACTGTAAAACCGGGAACGCGCGTTTATTGGTGGTTAATACCAACCGTGTACAATATTAATATATAAATAGCGATTATTTTTGCCAGAAGAATAAGGATTTAGGAAAGTTCTTACTTTCTCACAATGGAAATACTATTCTACGACCTTGGTAACATTTTTTTTGCAAAAATAATCTGTTTACCTTGAAAAATGCAAATAATTTCACACCTTCGGTATTGAGTCATGGAAGCAGCAGTGTAGAACAAAAGATAAAATTTCAAAAAATAAAGTAAACTTTGAGGATATTTTTGCTACATCTTAATTACAACAATGTTTAATGATAATCTGCAATACTTTTTTATTAAATTTCTTTGTTTAAAACTTGAAAAAAGGATAATCTAAACACTACCACCATGTAGCGTAATGGCTGATACCCCCCTCACCGTAAAACCAGGAACGCGCGTTTATTGGTGGTTAATACCGAAAAACGTTATTTTATCCATAATGTCAATATCGAGAATTAAGACGATGGAAGTGTCTGTCTAGGGGTACAGATCTGTACTTCTAGAATTTGATTCTAAAGGTACGGACAAGCCTGTTAGGGGTTTTCTAGGGGTACGGACCTCTGATTTTCTAGAGATTAAGGGTCATTTTAAGTTAACATTTCAAATTTTGTTGAAAATGAAATAACAAAAAACAACAACATGAAATTGACTGTAAATCAGTTTAACAAATAATCAAGCACAGTACGCTATTTTTTTTGGACAGAATTTCCTTCAGGGTACAATTATGCTTTGAACAATTATTATAGAAAAATTTTGTTTCGAACATACAGAACTACCTTAATTGAAAATTTGTATTAATTATCTATTTGACAGCTGTAATATTACCAACACTATGGTTGTATTTGAAGACAGACTTTGGCGCTCAGGAATACATGCTGGGTCTTCTCCTATCAGCATACAGTTTTGCTGCAATTATATCTGGTCCTGTTTTGGGCAGGTAATAATCAATTTCTATTTTAAGCTCAACTATTTAAAAAGTAAAGAGGGCTGTTGTACTCAACCTAGTGTCAGTGTTGCTGTCCAGGATGCGTACTCAACCTAGTGTCAGTGTTGCTGTCAGGGATACATACTCAACCTAGTGACAGTGTTGCTGTCAGGGATGCGCACTCAGCCTAGTGTCAGTGTTGCTGTCAGGGATGCTTACTCAACCTATTGTCAGTGTTGCTGTCAGGGATGCGTACTCAACCTAGTGTCAGTGTTGCTGTCAGGGATGCATACTCAACCTAGTGTCAGTGTTGCTGTCAGGGATACATACTCAACCTAGTGACAGTGTTGCTGTCAGGGATGCGCACTCAGCCTAGTGTCAGTGTTTCTGTCAGGGGTGGGTAGTCAGCCTAGTGTCAGTGTTGCTGTCAGGGATGCGTACTCAACCTAGTGTCAGTGTTGCTGTCAGGGATGTGTACTCAACCTAGTGTCAGTGTTGCTGTCAAGGATGCATACTCAACCTAGTGTCAGTGTTGCTGTCAGGGATGCGTACTCAACCTAGTGTCAGTGTTGCTGTCAGGGATGCATTCAGGCTGAAGATTTAATATGTCAAGCTTAACAATTTCACAATATCTTTTTAGCTAATGCCCTGGTTACCAAATTTCACATAAAGGTTGTTGTTCGTAAGGGGCAGACATTTGCTGTTGGTTTAGGGTCAGGTGCACTTAAGGTCAAGGTCACTGGAGTCCAATATTTAGTCAACAGTAAGACAAACAGTTACCTGTAATAAAACCATCAATGATTTTTTTTGCACCCACTCCATCCCCAGTTTTTGGATTTCTGGAATAGACATTGTTCTCTTTCCCTACCAACCCATAGCCCGGGGCCTCCAACCTCTGCAAAGTAAAAAATATATAATGTTTCTTTTCTTTAAGAGTTTTCTAATAAACTTATAGCTCATATTTAAGAAATAATCTATAGCAAAAGAGTGCTTTAACACTATGCATAATGGGTGGTTATACGTTGGGCATAATAATATCACAAGGGTGCAGCCCAAGTGAAATTATTTGTACGACGTTTACCACCTGAGTGTTTAAATAGTGTTATTTGATTCTAATATGCCCTTAATCTAAAATTATAGTAGATTAAATCTAGTAGCGCTCTTTCTTGGTTGCAACAAAAATATTGACGCCACCACATGTTAACGTGACATCATTTTAGAGTAAGAGTGTTTTAACAGAGAAAAGCATATTAGAATGGTTTTTAGATTTCCCTAATGATGTTAAACCAGAAGAAAACATTTAATTACTTGTTCATCTTACTTTATCGTCCCTGCTCGTGATGAAATAATGCACAAAGAGGCACCTGGGTTCTTCCTCCACCATGCAAAGGTGGAAAGTCTTCATATGACCTATAATGTTGTTGGTGTGATATTAAACCCAACAAAAAAGTAGGAGACTGGTAAGAGCCAGGTTTTTTCTCAGGCTGTTTGATTTTGAAGAAAAAGGAAAACTGCCATGCCAAGAAGGAAAGAAATAAAAAAAAATTGCCATTTGTCTGGTTCAGCTAATTACTGAATTTACTGGTAATTTTGTTTGAAGCTTTGATGATGGTATGGTGCAGTATTTTGTTAAAAGGTTACATGTGTCGTGTTTTCATTATAACTTAAATCTATTGTTTTAATTTTAGGTGGTCAGACAGAACCAGGAAACCAAAAATTATTCTTGCTGTAGGAACAGTATTTCAAGTTGTGGGTAACATAATGTACTTCATGGGTATATCAGTCTGGTTTCTTCTGGCGAGTCGCCTCGTAGCAGGTTAGTTTGTGTACTCTTTTAATTAGATGGAAAGTAGTTCTTTGATTAAGTGAAAGACTTGGTTATTGTAAAAAAGTTGTATTTATGTTTTCGTTTGAAGCCTGTGGCTGAGCTATGCAATTATGTCCATTTGTTAAAATAATTATATCAGCCAAATTTGGTAGACCTGTTTTCTGTCAGAAGAAAAAAAGATAACCAAGTGAATGCTTTCCTGGTAAACTTATGGGCATCTTAACCTTTTAAATGTTAACAATTATTTTTATAAATAAGATTTTGTAGCTGCTGCTGAAAAGCTTCAGTTTGGGTTGGAGCAGCATAGTATGTTTATATATTTTATCAAGTTAAATCCATTTGAAGAGGACTTAAATGCTACATTTTAAGTTGTGTACATGCAAATGAACTAGTCAAGTGTTTTAAGACACACATTGTATGTCTTTGAAGCTTTCATAAAGTGGATTTTATATGGTACAAATTGCCTCAAGAAATTAGATTTTCATTAAAATGAAAGGTTTTCGTAATATTATGCTTCTGAAAAAAAAATCCCACATGATATAAAAGGTAATGTTGAGATAAAAAATTTAATAGAGTGCTATTAAGTTATTGTTTGATGTAGAATATTTCCAAGTTTTTCCTTGGTGTAAAGTTGTTATTTCCTCTGTAATTAGGGAAATGTATTTGTTTGAAGTATCCATTAGATGTTACTAGGATAAAAATACCCTGTAGATACATTTGGGCTTCCTTTTACTAGATGATTTTATATTATACCTTTTAAATGTCTTTGTCTTTAATTGAGAACAAATAGCATGGCATAAATGTTTGAGTTGAATTAAGATACATTTCAGTTCAAGGTCAGTGTTATACTTTGTTATTGACAGTCAGAGAATTTACTGTCCTAGAGAACGCTCATTTTGGAAAAAGGGACATATTATGAGATGCCGCATGCGTCCGTCCATCTGTCTGTCTGTTACAATTCATGTCCGGAACATAACTTTTTGACTATTAAAGATATTTACTTTAAACTTGGCATATAGGTGGATGGTGATAAGATAATGTGCAGAGCTCTTGAACCAGCTCTATAGGTCAAAGGTCAAGGTCACAAATTGAGCTAAAACGTCAAAACTGACCATATTTTGTGTCCGGAGTATAACTACCGGTAAATAACCATGCAAGTTATTGACTTCAGACTTGCATTTAAGTAGGTAGTGATGAGACAATGTGTAGAGAACATAAAACTGGTCTGTAGGTGTAAGATCAAGGTCACAAATGGAGCTCAAAGGTCAAATGTGTCCATCATAATAATAGTGTCTGGAGCATAACTTATTAAACATTCAAGGTATTGACTTCAAACTTGGCATGTAGGTAGGTAGTTATGAGACTAAGTGCAGAGAATGTGTACCTGGTGGTCGGTCAAAGGTCAGTGTCACAGCATGGTCAAATCTGCCCATCATATTTCATGTTAAGAGCTTAACTTTAACAATATTAAAGGTATTGACTTGTCTTAAGGTATTAGATCACTAATAGTAATGTTTACAAAATGGCCTTTGCTTGGTATATTCTGAAAGGTAACCATATTTTGCATTTTTTTCTAATTTTTAAACAACTTTTACTGTGCCGTTTTTTATAAATTTTGTATAACTTATGGTATCTCCTCAAGCTCAAGTAGAGACAAGTTTCAGAGTGATAGCCACTATCCAAAACGTTTGCAGAGAACTCATTTTACCATTACTTTTAACAAAAGAAACATCAAACTATTGGTAAACAATTATAAAACACAAAATAAAAATGTTAATATCATTTTTTCTATGGTGTCTCAAGTAAACAGATTTAATGAGACAGAATTCATACTTCAACATTGAAAAAATAAGGTCGAATGCTGTGTTTCTGTTTTGAATTTTGCTTGCTCCATTTAAAAATAACCTTAGGGCAGACGTAAAACCTACCTAAATTTCTTCCACAATATATAATCTAAGGGTGATAGCAAACTAGAGAACTTTCACCGTGTGTAACTCAATATTTTTAAAGATGTGTAACTCTACCCCTTCTGTTTAAGTAGTAAATTCACTTTGAACACTGAGAAATTGCTTATAGGATATATCTTTTTCCATTTTTTGTACAAGAAATCAATAATAAGCCTTGAAAGAAGTAAAAACTTACTAGAAAAAAAAGAAAATAAGGAAAAAAAAATTGGTCCCAGTAGGGCTTGAACCTATGTCCCCCCCCACTAAGAATTGCAGTAAAAGTAGGTTTATGGTAGGAATTGAATACTCTTCAAAAAGGAGGATCTCTATTAGTGACCTAATACCTTAAACAACCATCTGCCTTAAACAGCCAGATTGTTCTGTTCCCTCTTGGCTGACTGCATACTAGGTATTTCAATATATAGGAATGTACATTATGTTTCAAATTTAATTTAGAAGATTCTACTATTTGTTTTTCATTTTTCCTTTATACAGGTATAGGAGGTGGTGCTGAGGCAGTGATAATGTCTGAGGTTACACGATCGACAGAGGAGAGCAAGAGAACTGGAATCATATCTATACTCGTCGCTATACGACAAACAGGACTTCTTGTTGGTAAATTTAACTGATGCTCATTCTGTAGAAAATGCCATAATCACTGTTAAATTATTATCAATAATTTTGGAAATGATAAACTTCAGTCAAATCACAGTTAACATCACAATTTGTTATAAACATATTGTCTTAAATTATGGTTAATTTGTCCCTGTGATCCTTTTGTGGGTTAAAGCCTTGCCAAGGTGAAAGAGTTATTAATCCCCGGCCACAAGTGGTGGGGTTTTATAGGAATGGTCTCTGTTCATCCATCCGTCTGTAACATTTCATGTCCTCTCTTTATCTCCTAAACCCCTTGAAGGATTTTCATAAATCTTGGGTCAAATGATCACCTCATCAAGACCATGTGCAGAACCCATGTGTCAGCCATGTTGGCTCAAGGTCTCTGTCAGAATTCAAGGTCAAAGGTTTGAGCCTTCCATTTAGTGTCCACTCTGTATCTCCTAAACCCCTTGAAGGATAATCATGAAACTTGGGTCAAATGATCACCTTATCAAGTCGATGTGCAGAACCAATGAGTCGGCTATGTCAGCTCAAGGTTAAAGTCACAACTCAAGGTCAAATGTTTGAGCCTTCCATTTTGTGTCCACTCTGTATCTCCTAAACGTCTTGAAGGAATTTAAAGAATCTTGGGAAAAATGATCACCTCATCAAGATGATGTGCAGAAGGCTTTTTAATATAACTTGGCTGTAATATTCCCCTTACCAAGTCAATGTGCAGAATTCAAAAGCCATCCCTGCAAGCTTAAGGTCAAGGTCACAACTTGAATGTTTCACCCAATACCATCAACTCTTTCACTATCCATAACAGTGGCAGGGGTCATATACATGTAGCTGTCTTTCAGACTGCCTTATAAGAATTAATACTTAAATGTTGTTAGTTCTGTACCAGGTGCCTCCCTTGTTAGATGTAAAAAGTTAGGTCTCTATGAACCATCAGTTATTGAATAAAATAGATATTTGATGTGATATTTGAAGAAACAAGCTAAAAGTTATATGCCTTCAGTTAGGATGCATTTATTTTTCCCCTCAGTTCAATATACAATTTTGGTTATATTAATGGTACTGACCCTGTATGTGTTATGCCAGATACTGTGATCTTATTTAACTCATATAAGACTCATCTATTGATAAACTCCTACCTCCGTAGTCATAAGGATTAAGTATCGAGTAAAGTGTAATTGTTGTTTACTAGACTAGTGCATGTGATATTAATTGTACTAGATATAACATAGGCTATGGTTATTATTGAAAGGTATTACTATGCTCCTCCTCAAAGGATATTTTGTTTTGCTCATATCAGTTGGTCTGTCATTTATTCAGTCTGTCTATTGATAGACCATTCAGTTTATGGATCAATGACAAGGAAATGTTTGGTCCTACAATGGTCAGTCTTCATAGGATAATTGCTTGAAGGCGGTAGATGACACTGTTTGTATTGTGAGTCAGTTAGATCAAAGGTCTCTGTGACCAACCCAACATTGGGTGAGCCATAAGGTTTACAAACAGCTCTTGTTTAACATGATATTATTTTGTAAATTCTCTTACATACTTTTATCTACACCAGGTCCAGGACTGAACTTGTTCCTCAGGAAAATGAATTTCTATGTTGATGGATTTCATGTGAACAAATATAATGTTCCAGGGGTAAGAATTTTTTCAAATATTGCTTTTAAGACATTTAAAACCTTGATGTTTTGCAGGGGTCTAGCTAGGTCCAATTTTTTGGGAGAAGTCACTTCTCCCTCAAGCTGATTTAGGGAGAAGTGAGGAGACTTTAGGGAGAAGTTGAAAGACTTTTCCTACTGCAATGATGTTGAGTGATTTGAAAGGTGGCTGTAATGTTCTTGATAAAAAGTATTGATGTGACCATTCATTTTCTTAGTTAGATCATTTCCCATACAGTGGTTATTGTTTCGTTAAAAAATTCTGAAAAAAGTCGTTTTCAAAATTCAAGCCGATTCTGTAAATGTAACCCGCCGAATTTTGGTTATATCTTGTATGAAGTGTTTATTATTAACACCGAGTCATTCACCGAGGAATGTCAGTATCTCACTCGAATAAAACTGAAAGTAAACTGAGTAATCTAGAAATACATATTCAAATAAATTCATCGATGGAAGTCAATTTAAACATAGTTTATACATTACATGTCGTTCTTTTATCATAGATAACAAATAATTGTGTACCAAATTCCAATTAATCGCATGGTTAATCAGCAGATTCTTTAAAAAAAAACTTTGCTTTTTGCACTCAAACATGTTGACAATTAAGAACGAAGTGTCAAAGATGTAAACGCGACGCTAATTGGCTGAACACAATCAACGAGGTGTATCGGATAATTTGATTCGCTTTCACACTTCTCGGGGAAAATCTCGCAAGTACCTGAAGTAGGCGGAGCTTAAATTATGCTCCCGGCGTGTGTTTGTGTATTCGGCACTCGATATGACACCGTGCAAATTGTCAACAGTCCGGGTAGCACTAATTAGTGAGTGCGGAAATCAAAGAAAATCGGGCGACTTGCATTTCGCTTTGAGGTTAGATTTGAGCGAAGTTTGAAGTTCTAGAGCGCCTATTTCGCTCAAGTCGCCCACTCGCGAGAGCCCTGGTTTTGGTCTGAGCTAAGGAATGATTTGTTAGACAGTTCTAAGCAGTAACTGATACTTAATATTTTTCATCAAGATAATTATACTTCGTTTGTGGAGTATATAGAAGTGAGCTTATCGGTTGGTCCATTGGTTTTCATGGGTTTTGGACAATAACTCATAAAAGGCTTGACAGATTTAAATAAATTTTGGTGCACAGGTGTAACATCATAAAATACAGGTCAAGTTTGAATTTCCCTACAAACTTCCAATTTTTAGCTTATCTGACTTTTTGAAAAAAAAATGATGAGTTATTGTCATCACTTGATTGGTGTCGGCGTCGGTGTTGCCTTGTTAAGTTTTATGTTTAGGTCAGCTTTTCTCCTAAACTATCAAAGGTTTTGCTTTGAAACTTACAACACTTGTTCACCACCAATAGCTGACACTGTACAGCAAGAAACATAACTCCATCCTGCTTTTTGCAAGAATTATGGCTCCTTTTGGACTTAGAATATATCAGATTTCTTGGTTAAGTTTTATGTTTAGGTCAACTTTTCTCCTAAACTATCAAAGCTATTGCTTTAAAACTTGCAACACTTGTTCACCATCATAAGCTGGCCCTGTACATTAAGAAACATAACTCCATCCTGCTTTTTTCAAGAATTATTGCCCCTTTTAGACTTAGAAAATCAGATTTCTTGGTTAAGTTTTATGTTTAGGTCAGCTTTTCTCCTAAACTATCAAAGCTATTGCTTTAAAACTTGCAACACTCGTTCACCATCATAAGCTGACCATGTACAGCAAGAAACATAACTCTGTCCTGCTTTTTGCAAGAATTATGGCCCCTTTTGGACTTGGAAAATATTAGATTTATTGGTTACGTTTTATGTTTAGGTAAAGTTTTCTTCTAAGCTATCAAAGCTATTGCTTTGAAACTTGCAAAACTTGTTCGCCATCATAAGCTGACTCTGTACATCAAGAAACTTAACTCCATCCTGCTTTTTGCAAGAATTATGATCCTTTTGGACTTAGAAAATCATGGATAGGACAATTTTTCTATTATACAAAAAAATCAGATGAGCGTCAGCACCCGCAAGGCAGTGCTCTACGTAGTTATGGCCCTTTTCCAACATAAAATTTGCCATATGTTTGTGACATGGCCTTATTGTGGGTGTATTATTTGTCACTCCTGTGACAGTTATAATCTCATCATATACCCACATGTTAACATATATTGAAATCTAAATTACAGACCTCTGATACAGAATATAGTCAGTGTTCGTGTATCAAACAGTATATTTTGTAGGATTTTTATCATGGTCCTTATTATCTTTTTCAGGCATTTATGGCATGTGTGTGGACAATACAAATATTCATTTTAGCATTCCTTTATTCAGACCTTGATAAACTTGTTAAAAAAGAAAAATCTACTGGTTCACAAAGTCAAGGCCAAACTGCACGACCTCTGGAAGATCAGTATTCTAGTGCTTACAGAACTGATTATGATGAAGATATATATAAAGAACTTGGAGCAGATACGTGTGATAGAAAATCTATAAATAGCAACGCAAGTTCAAAATCACCCTTTAATGACCCTGATGACCTGATGGAAACAGCAGAAGATTTTATGACCGACAGTCGTAGAAGGTTTAGGTCGCTGACACCCAGTGGTATTGGTAGCAGTAAAAATGCATTAAATGGTGTAATAGGTCAAAGAAGTGCTAGTGCAAATGGTGTTGTTGCTATGGAAACAGATTATGGAACATTTGAAGGTAGCCTAACTACACCGGTAGATGAAAATCGCTGTCATTTAGGCAGTCAAGAGTATATTAACAGTACAGAAGATGGACTTGTTGATTATTTGGAAGGGAAATCAAAATTAAAGTTCATTTACCATGGTTAGTACATTTGTATGTCATATATTAAGTATCATTTAAAACTTAAAAACAGAAATTAGTGTGAAACACTTGGGTAGCTGTAATTCCCTTGGCAATAGCAGATATACAATACTCACTCCATATCCTTATACAGTGCATTCGCGATGCAACGAATCGCAATTTAAGGAACTATCGGTATACTACGAAAAGATGTTGTGATCCCGGCTGCTTTCCTTCTTATTTCTATGTAACAAAGTCGCGGTTTTACGAAAATGCAATTTTACAAAAAATGCGCTCCTACGAATGTATTGTTATGCCCTTTAAGCCTGTTTTCAACTTGTTTTAGTTACGATTTTACGAATGCCTGTATCGTCTTAAGTTTTCACACCTTCCATAACGGCGTGAAAATGCTTTAGAGTGGAAAGTGTCACTGTCATTTAGCATAAACAGTAATTAAAGTGTGAAAACTTAGTAATTAAATTCGAAACACATACGCTGTACACTATGACACAAATTAGTGGTTATTTTTTTTTCTCCTATAACCATCACATCGGATGGCATACCAGTAACACTTGCTTTGATAACTATGTCTCAAACAATAACTGCATAAAGAAAAAAATATTTAAGTCCTGATTGTCTGTATAATGTTGTTTTATTATACCAAACAATTCAGTAAAGGGTAGCTGTGGGGACTGGAATGCGATATTACGAAAGAAAACAGCTGGTCCCTTGGCTTTTCATAGGATCGCGATTGTACTGTATAAGTGAATGACTTTTTACATAGTTTTCTTTTACTTTTATACGGAGTTTTCAGCTGTGTTATGTAATGTGATGTTCTCCCAAAAAATGATACAGATTCACTGATCACATCGAATTCAATTCAGAAAAGTCTAATACTGTTTTGAGGTCAACTGTTTGAAATTTTACAAATATAAGAGCTTTCGTTGACACTCAAACGTTTGTCGGTGTTTGTGTCACAATAGATTTGCATGTGAACAGGTTTCTTAAAAACAAATGCTTTCAAATTTCACATATGTCTTTGGCATCAGGTGTTGACCTCACTTGGCAAGTTTAATAACTCCTGCTTACATTTGCAAAGTTATGTCGTTTTTTAGCTCACCTGTCACAAAGTGACAAGGTGAGCTTTTGTAATCGCGCGGGGTCCATCGTCCGTCGTGCGTCCGTCCATAAACTTTTGCTTGTGACCACTCTAGAGGTCACATTTTTCATTGGATCTTTATGAAAGTTGGTCAGAATGTTCATCTTGATGATATCTAGGTCAAGTTCGAAACTGGGTCACATGCGGTCAAAAACTAGGTCAGTAGGTCTAAAAATAGAAAAACCTTGTGACCTCTCTAGAGGCCATATAGTTCACAATTTCTTCATGAAAATTGGTCAGAATGTTCACCTTGAATATATCTAGATCAGGTTCGAAACTGGGTCACATGCCATCAAAAACTAGGTCAGTAGGTCTAAAAATAGAAAAACCTTGTGACCTCTCTAGAGGCCATATATTTCACAAGATCTTCATGAAAATTGGTCAGAACGTTCACCTTGATGATATCTAGGTCAAGTTCGAAACTCAGTCACGTGCCATCAAAAACTAGGTCAGTAGGTCAAATAATAGAAAAACCTTGTGACCTCTCTAAAGGCCATATTTTTCATGGGATCTGTATGAAAGTTGGTCTGAATGTTCATCTTGATAATATCTAGGTCAAGTTCAAAACTGGGTCACATGAGCTCAAAACCTAGGTCACTATGTCAAATAATAGAAAAAACGACGTCATACTCAAAACTGGGTCATGTGGAAAGAGGTGAGCGATTCAGGACCATCATGGTCCTCATGTTTCAATCAGTCATTGTGAAAGTTTTGCATGTAAGCAGGTTTGTCAGGAACTGTTATACTGCATGCTTTCAAATTCTTAAGAAGTCTTTTGCATCTTAAGATGACTGACTTACAGTTTAGAAAATGATACCACTTTTTTCAACATGAAAACTATATGCTAAAGCTATTGTATGAAAAGTAGTATTAGATGGAAGAGCTTAACCTTTATCCTGCTAAATTTCTAAAGTGAACTGCTCCATCATTCAGTTAGGGTAGTACCATTCAAAGAGGTGTTCATTCAAAATTTACTGACTGAATAGCAAACAGTGATGACCGTGATCAGCCAGCATGGATGTGCATCGTGCAGGCTGATCTTGGTCTGCACTGGTCGCAAAGGCAGAATCATTTGCCACCAGCAGGCTAAAGGTTAAAAAAGTCAGGGCTGGTGTGCTCTCATTTCATTGCTTTTATGTAATATGAATACCACAAATTTCAACTAACTGCATTGTCTTTACTTCAGATTTTTAGCTCACCTGTCACAAAGTGACAAGGTGAGCTTTTGTGATCGCGCGGTGTCCGTCGTCCGTGCGTGCGTAAACTTTTCCTTGTGACATCTCTAGAGGTCACATTTTTCATGGGATCTTTATGAAAATGGGTCAGAATGTTCATCTTGGTAAATTCTAGGTCAAGTTCGAAACTGGGTCACGTGCCATCAAAAACTAGGTCAGTAGGTCTAAAAATAGAAAAACCTTGTGACCTCTCTAGAGGCCATAATTTTCAATGGATCTTCATGAAAATTGGTCAGAATGTTCACCTTGATGATATCTAGGTCAAGTTCGAAACTGGGTTACGTGCGGTCAAAATCTAGGTCAGTAGGTCTAAAAATAGAAAAACCTTGTGACCTCTCTAGAGGCCATATGTTTCACAAGATCTTCATGAAAATTGGTCAGAATGTTCACCTTGATAATATCTAGGCCAAGTTCGAAACTGGGTCACCTGCGGTCAAAAACTATGTCAGTAGGTCTAAAAATAGAAAAACCTTGTGACCTTTCTAGAGGCCATATATTTCACAAGATCTTCATGAAAATTTGTCAGAACGTTCACCTTGATGATATCTAGGTCAAGTTCGAAACTGGGTCACGTGCCGTCAAAAACTAGGTCAGTAGGTCAAATAATAGAAAAACCTTGTGACCTCTCTAAAGGCCATATTTTTCATGGGATCTGTAGGAAAGTTGGTCTGAATGTTCATCTTGATGATATCTAGGTCAAGTTCGAAACTGGGTCACGTGCGGTCAAAAACTAGGTCAGTAGATCTAAAAATAGAAAAACCTTGTGACCTCTCTAGAGGCCATATATTTCATGAAATCTTAAATGAAAATTGGTCAGAATGTTCACCTTGATGATATCTAACCCAAGTTCGAAAGTGGGTCACGTGCCATCAAAAACTAGGTCAGTAGGTCAAATAATAGAAAAACCTTGTGACCTCTCTACAGGCCATATTTTCCATGGGATCTGCATGAAAGTTGGTCTGAATGTTCATCTTGATGATATCTAGGTCAAGTTCGAAACAGGGTCATGTGCGGTCAAAAACTAGGTCAGTAGGTCTAAAAATAGAAAAACCTTGTGACCTCTCTAGAGGCCATACTTGTGAATGGATCTCCATAAAAATTGGTCAGAATGTTCATCTTGATGATATCTAGGTCAAATTCGAAAGTTGGTCACGTGCCCTCAAAAAGTAGGTCAGTAGGTCAAATAATGAAAAAACGTTGTGACCTCTCTAGAGGCCATATTTTTCATGGGATCTGTATGAAAGTTGGTTTGAATGTTTATCTTGATGATATCTAGGTCAAGTTTGAAACTGGGTCAACTGCGATCAAAAACTAGGTCAGTAGGTCTTAAAATAGAAAAACCGTGTGACCTCTCTAGAGGCCATACCCTTGAATGGATCTTCATGAAAATTGGTCAGAATGTTCTCCTTGATGATATCTAGGTCAAGTTTGAAACTGGGTCACGTGCCTTAAAAAACTAGGGCAATAGGTCAAATAATAGAAAAACCTTGTGACCTCTCTAGAGACCATATTTTTCAATGGATCTTCATGAAAATTGGTCAGAATTTTTATCTTGATAATATCTAGGTCAAGTTCAAAACTGGGTCACATGAGCTCAAAAACTAGGTCACTATGTCAAATAATAGAAAAAACGACGTCATACTCAAAACTGGATCATGTGGGAAAAGGTGAGCGATTCAGGACCATCATGGTCCTCTTGTCTTGATAATATCTAGGTCAAGTTCAAAACTGGGTCACATGAGCTCAAAAACTAGGTCACTGTGTCAAAAACTGGGTCATGTGGGAAGAGGTGAGCGATTCAGGACCATCATGGTCCTCTTGTTTTCAATGCCATATATCAATTCTCATTGGCCAGTTTGACTGGCTATTTCTAACAAAACCATAATTCAGTACCACAGTTATCACTATGCTAGTTGAACATTTCATTACCTTTTAAAAACAGACTCAGTCAGCAGTTATTTTGATATACTGGTAATAAAATAGCAAGTGAAACCTAGTATTTTATGTATTATACAGAGTATGTACGAGAGGAGATAGTGGCTGTTATAGCTGTACAGTTCAATAGTTACTTCAATCAACTAGCATTAGAGGTAAAATTTATATTTTACTATTTTACTTGTTTTGAATGACAATTTTATCTGAAATGAAGTTATGAAGCTGACTTGTGTATCTCTTAACTAAAAGTCTTACTATTCTTGTGTGAAAAAATGCCAACGTAGACTATATGGTTTTGTTTGCTTTCAAGAAAAGCTGTAACTGTTTCACATGAGCTGTGCTGAATATTCAACATTAAGATGTAACATCTATTAATAAAGCAATATATTTCTTTGCAGACAATGGTAACACCATTAACATTAAAGCTGTTTAACTGGGGAGAACTTGAAAATAGCATCTTTTATTGTATAGCTGGTTGTGAGGTAAGAGCACCTGTCATTCAAATTAAAATTATTCTCATTTTGTGTTGTAGTAACCACTAGCTATTAATGATAGTGGTTGAATTTGATCGCTTTATTTTAACTAAGGTCTGTAGGTGTGTTAACCTCCCAGGGTCAAAATCTTCTCCAAAGGAAAATTAGCTTGCTGCTCACCTGTCTGCTGCATGTTTGAACCTTAAAGTTGATTGATAGTTGTTTTGCATGGAAAGAGGTAAATTTTACTTTTATAGTACCCGTTTGTTGGTTCTCATTCTATTGCTGTTGACAATGTTATAGACTATGAATGGTCTTTAGTACTAACATATTGTCATGTTTTTGCTAAGCCCTTCTGTAGAATATAGAAAACATTTCAGATGGAGTAAACCGTTTTAGATACTCTTAACTGGCAAACAGGCAACATAGATTTACCTATGTTTTTATGTCTAATATAAATGGATGATCTTATATGAGCCGTGCCATGGGAAAACCAACATAGTGGGTGTGCGACCAGCATGGATCCAGACCAGCCTACGCATCCGCGCAGTCTGGTCAGGCTCCATGCTGTTCGCTTTTAAAGCCTATTGGAATTGGAGAAACTGTTAGCGAACAGTATGGATCCTGACCAGACTGCGCGGATGCGCAGGCTGGTCTGGATCCATGCTGGTCGCACACCCACTATGTTGGTTTTCCCATGGCACGGCTCATATGATGTGTACGTCTTTACATATTGAATTAATTAGAATAGTTAAATAAAGCAATCAGATACAAAGCTCTGCACTCTGATGATTTGATAAAAGACATCATGTCTTTAAATCATTTGTCCTCCACCTCCGGTTGATAAATGTGGGGAAGTTGGCAGTTACTTGCTGAGAACAGGTTTGTACTGGTACAGAATCCAGACACACTAATTAGGTTAACTGCCCACCATTACATAACTGAAATACTGTTGAAAAATGTTGTCAGACCCAAAACAAACAAACAAAACAAAGCTCTGCAAAGCAGTTTATTATTGCTGTTAACAAGTTCGATAAATTCAATGTGGAGAGACACTTGTGTAAGGTTCTTTTCATCTTTTTTTTGTCAAAAATATGTCCGTCTGTCTGATTTTGTGTCATGTATATCTCAAAAAGAGTTTGACCAAAACCGTCAAACCTCACAGATTGTCATTCTGCATGCGGAGTTGTGCACCTAGTGTATGAATTGGGATTTTGCACAGCCAGACCAGAGTTTATGGCCCTTGACATAGTAAAAAATACATTTATGCATAAAAAAGGCCTAAAGTTTGTGAGGCATGTATCTCCAAAGGTGTTTGACCTAAGATTATGAAACATTAAAGGAATATTATTTAGCATATTAAGTTGTCTACCTGGGATTTTGTCTGAGATTTCACTCAGTCAGACCAGAGTTATGGCCCTTAACTTAAGTCAAAAGTGTTCATAAAAGGGCAAAAAAGCTTGTGTTACATGAATCTTAAAATGTCTTGGACCTAGGGTCATGAAATATAATAGGAATATTATTCAGCATTTGAAGATTTGCATGTGAATTTTTGTTTCCGATTTTTTGTCAGTCAGACCAGAGTTAATGGTCCTTGATTTCATCCAATGTATGCATAAAGGGCATACAAGTTTGTATCGAATGTGTCTCAGAAAGTATTTTTTGTTATATATGAAGTCATTTTGATCAGCTTCACAGTTGCTAAAAATAGAAAAATGGTTTGGGTGCAATATCTAAGTTTGGGTACAGTTATTGTCAGCAAACTTGGTCTGTTTGTAGCATTTATGAAAAACAAAGGTTGGAAATATATTTGAGGGTCACACAGATTAAGGGGACGCATACTTTGAAATTAGAAAAAAGTGGGTGGGGTATTAAAAAATTTACCTGCAAAAAAGTACAAGGTTTTGGTAAATGAAATGAATACTGTTTCAACTGTTATAAGTACACAAAGGATTGCTCACTAAAATAAAAATGAGAAAAACTGAAACAAGAAAGTTATTGTTGAATTACATAAGACTTCTTGTGTACATTCAAAGTCAACAATTAAGACTTTTTGGTGCGAAAATAATAGTGCTTCACTTTGTCCAAACATTTATCAATGTCCTACAGATTCTAATTTAAAGAAAGAATGTGAAATAAGTTCACTGTCTTGCTTTTCATTTCGCATATGTGAGCTAAAACACATTATTTAGTTTGTTTACAAAGTAGTGCATAAGAAAAGATACGGTGGTCAAGGAATGCCACATTACAAAACTAAAAGAGTATATTCCCCTTAATACATTAAATATTTATCGTTACAGAAGTCTAGTGGCTTACAATAAAGGCCTAGAAATGTTGCCATTATTAATTTTTAACTTGGTATTCATGAACTACAATGCACTTAAATATCAAAACACATTCAACAAACTTTTGAATTGTATTGTCTTAAAAATCCCAAAAATAAGGTATGAAATTTGGTTGAGAGGTCCAATCAATGTGTATATGTGCAAAAGCAACATTCTAATCTTGTTCACAAAAGTTACTAATAAACAGCAGGAATGTCAATGATCAAAACTGGACGAATATACAGTTATCCTCACTTTAATGTCATTTATAATTTGTCCTTGAATTCTCCACCATACTTTTCATAATTCTGTTTGCACGAGTTGCACGAGAATGCTGTCATTCACGTAAAAAACGGGGTCAAATAAGTTGTAAATGCAATATCATCTAAAATAATTAATGGATTATGCAGTTCAAGATAAACTTTATATCATAACGTAACGAACATGTATAATGTTGTAACAACAACTTTACTTACACTGATTTAAGTAGCAGTCGGTTTATAAGTGACTTTATTGATTCATTTTGTGTTTTGTTATTGTTGTCAAAAAGTATAACGGAAGTGCCTCACAACTGAAGCGGAAACCAGTTTGATGCGCAAAATAGTCCACTGTAAGTAATATTATTTGACAAATGTCCACAGAAATTAATAATTTTCTAATATTACAGGGCTCTCGCGAGTGGGCGACTTGAGCGAAATAGGCGCTCTAGAACTTCAAACTTCGCTCAAATCTAACCTCAAAGCGAAATGCAAGTCGCCCGATTTTCTTTGATTTCCGCACTCACTAATTAGTGCTACCCGGACTGTTGACAATTTGCACGGTGTCATATCGAGTGCCGAATACACAAACACACGCCGGGAGCATAATTTAAGCTCCGCCTACTTCAGGTACTTGCGAGATTTTCCCCGAGAAGTGTGAAAGCGAATCAAATTATCCGATACACCTCGTTGATTGTGTTCAGCCAATTAGCGTCGCGTTTACATCTTTGACACTTCGTTCTTAATTGTCAACATGTTTGAGTGCAAAAAGCAAAGTTTTTTTTTAAAGAATCTGCTGATTAACCATGCGATTAATTGGAATTTGGTACACAATTATTTGTTATCTATGATAAAAGAACGACATGTAATGTATAAACTATGTTTAAATTGACTTCCATCGATGAATTTATTTGAATATGTATTTCTAGATTACTCAGTTTACTTTCAGTTTTATTCGAGTGAGATACTGACATTCCTCGGTGAATGACTCGGTGTTAATAATAAACACTTCATACAAGATATAACCAAAATTCGGCGGGTTACATTTACAGAATCGGCTTGAATTTTGAAAACGACTTTTTTCAGAATTTTTTAACGAAACAATAACCACTGTATGGGAAATGATCTAACTAAGAAAATGAATGGTCACATCAATACTTTTTATCAAGAACATTACAGCCACCTTTCAAATCACTCAACATCATTGCAGTAGGAAAAGTCTTTCAACTTCTCCCTAAAGTCTCCTCACTTCTCCCTAAATCAGCTTGAGGGAGAAGTGACTTCTCCCAAAAAATTGGACCTAGCTAGACCCCTGTATTAAAGTCGAATATCTGAATAGGATTCATTATTTGATAAAAAATTATAATCATCGACATGTTTCTTTAAAAATCGTACACGTGCTGACACCTAAGTTAGAGTTATCTTTCGTCCGGCGCAGTAATACATTTGCAGTGAATCGCCGAGAAGTCGTGGGAAAATTAAAAACCATGTAAACAAACTAAAATTAACCACCTTTTCAAGATGAATTTCAAGTGATCGACATTATGCATTTAACCCGCCTGACCTGTGTAGCATCTTAGATATCTGTTCTAAGGTATTCATTGTGTAGAATGTCATGTTATGCCCTTGCAATGCTAATCCCACTCTGGTTTTTTTGTTTACATTTTTTATCAATGACAAATATGGCGTCCATCCCGAGATGAACAGACGTGGCGTTAAATTTTTACATGTTTAAGCAAACCTGGTGTGTTAGAAAGAAAATCTCATCCCTTCAACATTATTTGGAACACTGTTATTGTAAAAAACCTGTTTTTTCCTTATACAAAAGCTTAATATTTTGTGTTGAATGTACTTCCACAAAGACCTCTGTTTTCCTATTACATTCATAGTACCACATCCTTATCTACAAAATACTGAATATTACAGGTGTCCATCAGTATTATATCAGTTTAGGAATATGTTTTTTATTTTCCCACCATCGATTTCTTGAATATGCACCCCTTCCGCATTGCTATATGAACTGTGAATGTAGCAATATGCGTCCCCTTAAGTCACTCTTACTTAAAATAGAAAAATGGTGAAGCATTGTTAAATACATACAGTATCATTAATTTATTATTAAAACCTTACATAAGGAACATTTATTGATATATACATGTATATTGCCAGTATCTGGTTGTGATTACATTACTAATTACTGCTCAGTCTGTGATACTTGGTAACACAGTTTTCTTGTTGTGACTCACTGATGATACACTGCAACACCCTAAAGATAATTTTTCTGTCTCTCTTTCACTATACAACATTACAGAAACAATACATATCACCATTCTCTAAATCTAATATAACACCTTGCAGGTAATTATAGTGTTTGGACTAGTGACGTGGGTCAGTAAGAGACTAGAGGACAGGGTACTGCTGGTTATTGGCACACTAACACTTGCTGCTGCTAACTCTTGGCTTATATATGTAATACCTGTCGCATTTCATGGTAAGTTGTTCCTCCTTATTTAGCAATTTGCATTTAGACTAATATTCTTGATGTTGCGGGTTTGAATCACTGGTCAGTTTCTACTGCCAACTCCAGCCTAACTTGCAGGCTGAAAATGATAATCTTTAAATTACCTCCAGTAGGCCATTATGGGGGCATGCACTTGTTTGTACTTATTATACATAGTTACTTAGGTGGGTAAAGAAGAATAAGTTTTACTCCATATATTGCAAGTCTGAGGTTATATTGCAAGTCTGAGGTTATATTTTGCAAATCTAAGGTTATATTGCAAGTCTAAAGTTATATTGCAAGTCTTGAGGTTATATTGCAAGTCTGAGAATATTTCTGAAGTACTGCAAGTCTGAGGTTGTATTGCAGGTCGGAGGTTAATGATTTGTTTCAGTCCTGAAGCAGTTTGTTTTTGTTTCAAACAGATCTCAAGTTAGATGACAGTCAATAAGTTGTCCTCATCTGCTGTTGAGAAAGTTACCAGATTCTTCTGAACTTGCTAACTAGCAGTAACAAAAAGTACTGGACTACTAATACTTTGAATTTCTGCTATTTTGTGATTAACTTTAAAAGAAATGTGTTAATTTGTTCCACTTAACAGAACTAAATGAAATACAGGAAAATATGTACAACTTACTACTTAAATGTTGAAACAAAAGTTCATCTTCTGCACAAGAAAAAAGATGTATTTTATGACTGATATCACCAACTTCAAAATAGTCCCTCTTCCATAATGTAGGATTCCATTATGCAGGTTTAACCCTTATCCTGCTAAGTTTCTGTAATGAACTTGTCCATCTTTCCATTTGGACAGTACCATTAACTGTTAAAAGGGGTGCTTACCAAAAAGATACTGACTGAATGGCAAACAGTGCAGATCTTGATCAGACTGCTCAGACTCGCAGGCTGGCCAGGATCTACACAGGTTGCAAAGGCAGAATCAATCGTATGTTTGTTTGTTGCTTTTTTTTGCGTCTGTAATCCATACTTTCAGCATTATGTTTATTAACCCTAACTCTGCTAAACTTCTATAATGAACTTGTCCATCTTTCAGTTTGGACAGTACCATTAACTGTTGAAATGGGTGCTTACCAAAAAGAGACTGACTGAATGGTGAACAATGCAGACCATGATCAGACTGCACGAATGTGCAGGCTTATCTAAGTCTGCACTGGTCGCAAAGGTAGAATCTCCTGCTATGGAATCCTATCTGTAGCTATATCTGTATAAGCTGTGCTTTCAGGACAGACAACTGACTGGCTCACCTGAAGTGTCTTATGAAAACACAGAAAGAATATTGTATTGCTACTTGAGCATTGCTATAAACTACCATATATTGACATTTCCCAGAATATCATTTAGGTCATAAATACTGTTGGATGGAAAACGACTGGTGTGATGTATTGATTTTCTGTGAAAACTTGCAGAAATATACAGTCAATAAAGGGTCAGGTTTCAAAAGATTACATAAGTGATTTACATATTACATTACCTGTTTAGGTGTCTGGTTCCTTTGATGTAAACATACTAGTGCAATATATGGTATGGCCAATACATGGAATAATTGTTTATTATGCTTACATTGTCCACAAAGTCAATATGTGTTGAAAAAAAAAATCAAGTGTACATGTACATTATTTTTTTTATGTGTATATATTAGAGAGAAAAAATGGGTATACTTTCGTTTGTTTTCTGATTGTGAAACAATTTTTGATTTGAGTGGATTTATTTGGAGTGCAGGCTTGCAGCACTACTTGCATATATAGAGGTCATATGTGGACAGTTGGTGGTTCTACCATGGTACTTGTCTAAATGAGATAATGCTTGGATGTTCAGGGTCTTCCACCACCATTATGTTAAGACTGCAGTTTGTTGTTTCTTGGTGCTGAAACAGTTACAGTGAAGTTTCGAAACATAATTTAAAACCTTCAAACCAAAAACAAACTTAATTTGTCAAATATTGGTAAAATGTCATTAAAATGAAACAGGAATGAATAGTATTTATGCAGAATACTTGTCAGAAGCTCAGCATAATGTTTATCTATGGAAAGACTTAAAACATGCAACAAGATTTTTCTGTGTTATTTTCTGTATTAGATTTTTCACTGATACTTTTTCAGATACTTATGATGCAAACCAGTTTTCATATTACATATACTTTCAGGTACATGTACCTATTATGAAAGTCTATGGAAATTTATAAATCACATATATTTTCAGAAACTTGTTAGGAAAATATGTGGAACTATACCTTTATTTTTCAGGTACCTATGATGAAAAACTATGGAACTATACCTTTATTTTACTGGTAGCTATGATGAAAATCTATGGAACTATACCTTTATTTTTCAGGTACCTATGATGAAAATCTGTGGAACTATACTTTTTTTTCAGTTTTCAGGTACCTATGATGAAAATCTATTGAACTTCACCTTTATTTTTCAGTTTCCAGGTACCTATGATGAAAATCTATGGAAGTTTACCTTTTTTTCAGGTACCTATAATGATGAAAATCTATGGAAGTTTACCTTTATTTTTCAGGTACCTATGATGAAAATCTATGGAAGTTTATTATAGGTTCAGCTTTAGATTTGTTTGCTTTGCCATTTCTTGTATCGTCTAGTATATCATTGTACTCAAAGATAACCAGAAAGGAAACCCAGGGTATGTACCTCTATATCGTCTTAAATAATGGACCATAGAGTCAATTTAAAGTTGTTAGCTCACCTGAGCTCAAAGTGCTCAAGGTGCGCTATTTTGATTATCCTGTGTCCATCGTCCGTCTTCATGTGTCGTCTGTTGTCAACAGTTTGACTGTAAACACTCTAGAGAATGTCAGAATGTTATTTTCATTAAAATCTAACACATTTTGTTACTGAGTCTAAAACTAGGTCACTAGATCAGTTAATAAGAAAACATTTTTAACACTGTAGAGGCCATATTTACTACCACATCTTCATGAAATTTTGCCAGAATATATGCCTCTGTTAAGTCTAGATCAAGTTTGGAACTGGGTTACCTGAGATCTTAAACTAGGTCACTAGGTTAAATCATAGAAAAACTTTGTTAACACTCTAGAAGCCACATTTTCATCTTGATCATCATATTAATACTTGTCAGAATACACTCCAGAGATCACATTTTCTACCTGATCATCATAAATCTTTGTCAGAATATATATCTCTATGGAGTCTAGCAAAGTTTGAAAGAGGGATGCATGAGGTCTGTAAATAGGTCACTAGGTTAAATCATAGAAAAACCTAGGCCACAATTTCTACTTTTATGTTCATAAAACAGAATTTGCTTTGTGTATTTAGATCAACTTTGAAACTGAATTATCTATGTCAAAACTAGGTCACAAATTTAAATTTGAGAATAACTTAGACTTAAGTTTACACTAAAAGGGCCACATTTTCTATTTGCTCTTCATAATACTTAATGAGAATGTCTGTTTAAAATCTTAGATCAACTCGATCACTTTGGTAAAGAACTTGGTCACTAGGTCAAATCAGTGGAAAAATTGGTAAATGGTCAACCTGATTTACAAATGTTTGTCTCTGTAAAATCTACCTTAAGTTAAATAATATCACAGAAATATTCCTTCATTGACCCTGTACCAAAATTGTTCAGATTATTCCAGTTTGTCAAAATTATGGCTGCAGGAGTAGCCTCTTTTTAAGGCCTAAAAAAAAAATATGTTTGTTTCCTGTAACATGCTGAAAAAAATGGGGGTCGGTAGGTAGGGAATTTTCTTTTTTTTTAATTTTTTTTAGTAGGTGTCAGAACATTTCAGTGTTTAGTAACCTTATTATCGCCAATTAACTGCCTAATCAGGCCTCAACCTTAACTTTTTTCAGCAGTTGCCAGCAGGTTCACCAACTGCTAAAATCTAGTAGACCTGCTCAGACTTTAGTGGACCTCCAATTCTATCTCATAAATTGTGATGCTGTAGACGTCATAACTTCATATGACTCAAAGAAACAGGACTTATTTCTAAATAATTAAAAATGGAAGACTGTAGCAATCTGTTATCCCGAAAAATAATTATTTTGAAAAGTGTCCCAAAATATGGACACAATCAGCACCAGTGTTGAAAGTGAAAAAAAACAAAACATCAACAATTATTGGTAATCATTCTGATGATAAACTAAGTAATTGGCCTCGTTTTCATCATCAATTAACACCCCCTCAAAGAGCTAAAAGAAGTGTGTCGGTTATTGTGGCATCTGCAGTGGAGATCAAAGCGGTATAGTTTCCACGAGATTGTCATTGCATTACGTCATGTTTTCGCGCCATGTGACACATCACTGTCTGATCGTACTTTCTCGATTCCTTTAATTGTTGAGAAGAAATCAGTAAAAAAGTTTTTTCTTTAATTTTTTAAAAGCGAATGTGCAATATCCCGAATAAACTAACATGTAAATGTGTCAGACCGTGAACGATGCTGACCTATTTGCCCTCAAGAAATTTACATTATTGTTTGAGAAGAATATCTAACAAAGTGTTTTGACAAAAAATATATGTACGAAGACTCATTTAAAACTTATTAAAAATCGCAACGACATCATACTGCCTCATTTTAAAACCACATTTCTATTTACGTTCATGAGGTCACGTAACCTATTCTGACGTGCTAACAGTAATCTGTTTGCCAAAAAATCGTTTTACTCCATGTATTTAAATTGCTGCCGCTTTTTCATTATTTAAGATTTTTTAATTGTGTTTTTTGTATTTTCTGGTCAAAAGTCTGAATTTTATTACCATAGTATGTACCGTTTATTTACTTTAAAAAGGAAATAAATAATCAAGATCGCGCTGTTTGAAATTTTACAAAACATTATATGAAAATTTGATCGTTTTAAAAGAATTTTGCCTACATTCCTGTCGATATCTTATTAAAATTGTTATAGAATTCAAACTGTATTAGTTCTCAAGCGGTGTTGAATATCTGAAGCGATTATATTAAAAAATGAATGCACTTACGCGCGTTTTTTGTGTCAAAAGTAACTGCGATGTAAGTTAAGTATTACGATAGGGCGCACGTGCTTGTGGAATGGAAAATTACCAGCATGACGTTTTGATATTTTTACGATTCGCGGGTAAATTCCAGTCAATCCGATAATTTTGCCTGATGTAATTACTCAATTTGGTAAAGTTACCACGTAAAAACCACTCACCCGATCGGTGGAGTAGTCCATTCGTGCTATCCTGACTTTAACTCGCCAATGCTTGTAACTGTAGAATGCCGTACTAAGGCAAAATCAACTTTCGTTTTGTGAATTCGCCGATATGGATACGATCCCCCACCCCCACCACCCCTATTTTTTCACTTTTAAGGGTTTTATTTTATTTGCAGACCGTGACTGAAAATTGGTTGACCGTCGGTCTACCCAACTTTTGATAGTGGACCTGCCGATAATTTTGGTTGCGTCGGTCCAACGGTCCACCGCTAAGGTCGAGGCCTGATTTAAATTACTAATCAAATAAAATTGTTGAAAATTTGCTCCCGCCTTTCAATAACAGATGTTGTTCATACAAGTTTTTTTCTACACTGATTCCTTTTGTTCAGTAAACATTGTGTAACAGGCAAAGTTCATAGTTTTGCAGACAGACATAGCTTCGGGCCGTTTTTGCCAATTAGAGATTTTCGGGGCCACAATTAATCTTTTGTCGCAAATGGCTCAAGTGCAACCGACAGCGTGACCCCTGAACAAGTGGTGCAAACATGATAATAGACTACTCTTCTATGAATTGTTTATCAATTAACGTTTACACCTTGATCAGTAAACACCTTTCATAATGAAGTACTAAATACAAACCGCGAGATAACCACGTGTCAGTCGGCGCGTGGCGTGATTGACATCTGTCAGTAGCTAATTAGTATATGACGCTCCGCCTACTGCCATACTTCCGCTTGTGGCGGCGAACAGTATTGAAATTCACCGAGATTTTGATTGACAAGGGGCAGAACTTTTGAACTCGATATGCATCAAAGAAAACTTCTCGATTTTCGCGGGTGAAAACCCGGAACCTCGAGTCTACCGACAAACAGGCTTTTCGCCATGTTGTTTCATGTCGACTGAACCAGGAACGTTCGTGACTATGCGTGACGAGGTCGGGTACAACTAAATTATCCCTATAATCAATAAAGATATAATCAGAATCTCGAATTTCAGCCCATAAAAAAATTGCGGTCGGCGGTAAAAACTTATGGTCGGTCGGGTTACAGGAAACAAACATATTTTTTTTTTAGGCCTAATGTATGTAAACAGTATTTCTTGTATACATGAAGTGGGTAACGGTACTTTAAAAAGATATTCTAGTCAGAAAACACTCACCCAAACTTTAGAAATATTTTCCATGCATGACACTATTTGTTCAAGCGATCTTTGAAACTCTCAGAAGAACAAACTAGGGCCATCTTTGCCTCCTTGTTTTATGAATAAGTTGAGCTTTATCCAGAGCTAGGGAGTTTAATATATTTTACATATTTCATTACCTGTCCTGAAAAGTCTTCATCAAACAGCTTGGATATGTTTTGTGCTTTAAAAGAATATTCGTAAGTCTGTGTTAAAGAATTATATTTATTGGAGATTATCAGTTCAAAGAAAATGACCATACAAGGATGCTATCATTTCGAAAGCAAATTTTATTTTATGTAAATGAAGCCTAAACCTTAGTTTGTTTACAAATTGTAGTTTTTTTTAAATCTGATAGTTCTTTACATTGTCCATATTTAGTTGAAGTTTCCCTTTTAAAGTGTTTTACCTGATTATATGATATATTTAAAATCCAGAATTGCTATTCATTGCCATCCTTTGTTTTCAGTAGGGAGTACTGTACCATATTATTCTTGTTATTTACTGAGAGGCATGGCATAATTTACATATCAGAATTGTAAGAAAACAAGATAAGAGTTATATACTATATATTTCAGGATTGAGTATGGGGTTGAGAAGAAGTGTTGTTGGTTTAGCTACAATCCTTGCACCATTGTGGGCAAGTTCCACATTAACTATGCCATATTTGATGTTTGGTGCAATGCTCGGTTTGTTAGGAATTTCTTTGGTATGTATATATGCTGACCACTGGTATATTGAGAATTTTGAATGCAGTAACAATCTCTAGGAAAAGAAGGCAATGTTTGTGTAGACCAGATTTGTGTTTACATAGGTTTTCAGAGTACTGAATATTGATTCTTGCATAGTCCTAGACTGGGATTTCTGAAGATTCCACTAGTGCCGGAAAACTTTATCTTACACCCCAGGGTGTAACATGACTCTTGTGCTCTAAATGTCATATAAAGAACTACAACAGTATAGCGGATTTGTGTAGTAATAATTATGTTTGACATAAAACAGGATAAAAATCAAATACCTTGATAGCTTCTCTTTGTTCCTTATAACATAATTCTCGATTCAAAAAACATCATGCTATGGAAAAAACATAATGTTTCATCACTGCAGATGATAAAACAAAACCGGTACGTTGTTTTGGTCTTTGTAACATCATGGAGTACTTCTGTTTACACACGTAAATTTCCTGCGGTTTGTTAATGCACTAGATCTACTAAAAAAAAAAAGTGTTGTAAGAAATTCAGTTGTTTTAATTTATCATACGCTTGTTTGAAAAACGGAACTTATAGGGGTGGGGGTCGACTTTGTCCGGAGCATATCTTCTTCATGCATGAAGGGATTTTGATTTAACTTAGCATAAATGTTCACCATCATGGGATGGAGAGTCATGGGCAAGACCTAGGTCTAAAGTCAAGGTCAGACTTAGAGGTCAAAGGTTGATACTTTGTCCAGAGCATTTCCTCTTCATGCATGGAGGGATTTTGATGTAACTCAGCACAATTGTTCCCCATCATGAGACGGAGTGTCATGCGCAAGAACCAGGTTCCTTGGTCTAAGGTCAAGGTCACACTTAGAGGTCAAATGTTGCTACTTTTTCCAAGCATTTCTTTTTCATGCATGGAGGGATTTTTGGGCAACCCAGCACAATTGTTCACCATGATAAGACAAGAGTGTCATGCGCAAGAACCAGGTCCATAGATCTGAGGTCAAGGTCACACTTGGAGGCCAAACATCATCATAGTGTCGTGCATAAGAACCAAGTCCCTAGTTTTAGAATTACTTCCCTTTGTTGTTACTGTAAATAACTTATATTGTAACTTTTAAAACTGGCTGTAGGGAAAAAATGAGACCACTATTCTGTGGTACAACATGCATCATTACTTGGTTAGGATTTTTATGTGGACTTAGATTTTTTTTAAAGAATAACTTCCCTTTGTTGTTACTATAAATAACTTATATTGTAACTTTTTTTTTATAAATGACCACAGGGAAAAGCCAAGACCACTTTTCTGTGGTACAACATAGATGTTACTTTCAAATTTTAGGCGCATTTTTAGGTATCTCTACATGGTAAGGAGATTTTTTGTAGACTTACAAAAAACAAAATACAGATTTCTTGTGGACTTACTTCCCTTTGTTGCTACTATTAATAGCTTATTCTTGAAATTTTGTAACTTGGTTGTTAGAACTGGATATGTCATTGTTTGGGCTCGCTGTCTACCAAACTTATACAGAATATGTTTTACTGTAACATCTACATGACAGGCGTATATTGTGACATTCTGGCAGTCTTGTTTTTCCTATAATTTCATAAATATGGAGTGCAAGAAAAAGATTCTTTCACTGGTGGTAGGTGCAGAAATATCCGACTCTTGTGAGCCTCATTACCATTACCGCCAAAACAGTTACCCTCAAGCCAGATATTCCCATCTGCATTTGCGTTCTTAAACGTTACACAGTTTTTCCACTGCAGAACTTTTGCTAATTTCTGGAAACAAATTTAATAACTTTTACATATGTCTGTAGAATTATGAGTATTGACTGCAAAGTATTACTTCTAATGAGCTCAACTAATCCAAGAACTTATCTACTCAACAGGATGTCAGCATTGGCGTCACACCTTTGTTAAAGTTTTGCATGCAACTTACTTTCAAGCTGTTTCCAAATAACAAATATTTGTATCGAATGGACTATTCACACAAAGCTTCATATTCATTAAACCTACTATTTTAACCAACTTTTTCGTTAAATCATTTTCAAATTTTGTGCTTTTTTTACTTAAAAAATTTGGTTAAAGTTTTGCATACATTCAACTAATTGTAAAGCTGTATTTCAGTAACAACTGAAACTTCACACACTGCTTCTCAATCTCAGACCTGTAACCAAGTTAGATAACTCTTTGTTAGATTAATTACTGTGTGGTGGGAGACATATTGATTTACTCCAGTCTGTGTGTGTGTGTGTCTGTCACAAAGCTTGTCCGCACGCTAAGTCAAACATTTGTCATCCGATTTTCACCAAACTTAAACAAAATGTGCTTGACCATAACACCTCGGCCAAGTTCGATAACTAGCCAAATCAGTCCAGGCTTCTTGGAGTTATGGCCCTTGAATTACCAAAAATCGGTCTTTTTACTCTAAAAATGTCCGCACTCTAATTCGAATATTTCTCATCCAATCTTCACCAAACTTAAACAAAATGTGTTTGACCATGAGACCTCGGCCAAGTTCGATAACTAGCCAAATCGGTCTAGGCTTTTTTGGAGTTACGACTCTTGAATTATTGAAAAATTGGCCTTTTTACTCATGTCCGCACTCTTAATCAAACATTTCTCATCAGATCTTCACCAAACTTGAACAAAATGTGTTTGACCATGAGACCTCGGCCAAGTTCGATAAATAGCCAAATCGGTCCAGGCATTTTGGAGTTACGGCCCTTGAATTATCGAAAAATCGGCCTTTTTACTCTTGTCCGCACTCTAACTCGAACAATTCTCATCCGATGTTCACCAAACTTGAACAAAATGTGTTTGGCCATAAGACCTTACCCAAGTTCGATAACTAGCCAAATCCGCCCAGGCACTTTTGATTTATGGCCCTTGAATACTGATTGGATCCACTCATCCAGACCATCTAATTGGATCCACTCGTCTAAAACATCTAGAGAAACTAACATTTTTCATAGGGGCAGTTGTGGGAGACATGCGCTTTTCTCAAAAGCATCTCTAGTATAAAACAGTGAAGCTCTTTTTGTATTTAAAAAAAAAAACGCATAAGATTTTGCATGGAACAGTCAGGCTGTATCTAAAAAAATAACAGCTACATGTACATATATTGGATTGAGACTTTACACAAGACATCCTTCTCATTAAACATTCTTACATATACCCAAGTCAGAGAACTCTTGTTTGAAATAGATTCAAATTAATATGTCTCCCACCACAAAATGGTGTGGGAGACATTGATTTACTCCTATCTTTGTGTGTGTCTGTCACAGATCTTGTCTGTACTCTTAGTTGAACATTTCTCGTCCGATCTTCATCAAACTTGAACAAAATGTGTTTGACCATAAGTACTCAGCCTAGTTCGATGCGATATCTAGCCAGATCGGCCCAAGCACTTCGGAATTATGGCCCTTGAGTTACCGTAAATCGGCCTTTTTACTCTTGTCCGTGCTCCAAGTCGAATATTTCTCATCCGATCTTCACCAAACTTAAACAAAATGTGTCTGACCACAAGTCCTCAACCATCAAACACCAGTCAAATCAGCCCAGGCACTTCGGAATAATGGCCTTTGAATTACCGAAAAATCGGCATTTTTACTCTTGTCTGCACTCTCATCCGATCTTCACCAAATTGAACAAAATGTGTTTGACCATAAGTCCTCAGCAAAGTTTGATAACTCGCCAAATTGGCCGCAGGCACTTTAGAATTTAAGCCCTTGGATTGTCAAAAATCTGCCTTTTTACTCTTGCCCGCGCTCTAAGTCGAACAGTTTTTATCCGATCTTCACCAAACTTGAACCAAATGTTTTTGACCATAACACCTCAGCCAAGTTCAGGTAGCCAAATTGGCCCAAGGCACTTCAGAATTATAGACCTTGAATTACCCAAAGTCAGTTTTTTTACTCTTCAAAGGTATATTTGTAGTGAATAAACAGAAAATAAAGACTGACTTACTATTTAGATGATTAGGCAGTTAAGGAAGACATGGGGTTTTCTCAAAAGCAGCTCTAGTTGATCTTATTTTACTTGGAAAATTGGTTGAAGTTTTGCATAAAAGTTGTAGTCATTGTCATAATAAATTTCAAATTAGTATAAAATTGAAATAGAATTACATAGTTATGTAAGTTTTGTCCAGTTATGGCCCTAACTCTGCTTAGAAGTTGTAGAACAGTCTAACACTTTATCTTATAGATAGCTGTTGTTTTGAAGGAGTAATTGATTAACCCTTATCATGCTGGACATGATTGATTCTGCCTTTGTGCTCTGTGATATATGACCATTTGTGTCGATTCGCCATAAAACCCAACTCACTCACTCATTCTGCCTTTGTGACCAGTGTAGATCATGATCAGCCTGCACATTCATGCAGTTTGATCATGATCTACACTGTTCGCTATTCAGTCAGTATCTTTTTGGAAAGCACCCCTTTTGATAGTTAATGGTACAGTCCAAATTGGAAGATGGACTAGTTCATTATAGAAATTTAGCAGGGTAAGGGTTAATATTGCTCAGTACTTGCAGATTTATTTTATGTCTCGTTCCAAAATTAGTTATATATTTTTCTGTGTTTACAGGTAATGCTGGTGATATCCTACAGCAAACTACGGCCTATCAGTGAAATGCCGGTGAACAGAGCAGGTCTAATAACATCATCAGAGAGTGACAGTGATATTGCTACCAGACCCCTGTTATCTTGATTGTTATTTTCATTTTATATAGGAAATTTAAACCAGTAACTTAATATACTGTGAGCATTAAAAAGTAATTTACTTGCTTCTTAAGATAGAACATAATGCTTTATGAATCTACATTATGCTTGTGTCCTTTTTTGCTATATTTAGGAAAGAATACCAACCTATATATTTTGGAAAGGTGTTTTAAATTTTTTTCTAAAATTGATCAAAACAAAACTGGTTATAGAGCTGACTACAAAAAAGATGTAGATCAATAAATTAAAATGTCAGTCCTGTCATCAATTTTCAACAGGCTTACAGTTTTTATTAGCTCACCTGTCACAAAGTGACAAGGTGAGCTTTTGTGATCACGCGGTGTCCGTCGTCCGTCGTCCGTCCGTGCGTATGTGCGTCCGTAAACTTTTGCTTGTGACCACTCTAGAGGTCACATTTTTCATGGGATCTTTATGAAAGTTGGTCAGAATGTTCATTTTGATGATATCTAGGTCAAGTTCGAAACTGGGTCACGTGCCATCAAAAACTAGGTCAGTAGGTCTAAAAATAGAAAAACCTTGTGACCTCTCTAGAGGCCATATATTTCATAAGATCTTCATGAAAATTGGTCAGAGTGTTCACCTTGATGATATCTAGGTCAAGTTCGAAACTGGGTCACGTGGGTTCAAAAACTAGGTCAGTAGGTCTAAAAATAGAAAAACCTTGTGACCTCTCTAGAGGCCATATTTTTCACGAGATCTTCATGAATATTGGTCAGAATGTTTACCTTGATGATATCTAGGTCAAGTTCGAAACTCGGTCACGTAGGGTCAAAAACTAGGTCATTAGGTCTAAAAATAGAAAAACCTTGTGACCTCTCTAGAGGCCATATTTCTCAATGGATCTTCATGAAAATTGGCCAGAATGTTCACCTTGATGATATCTAGCTCAAGTTCGAAACTGGGTCACGTGGGGTTAAAAACTAGGTCAGTAGATCTAAAAATAGAAAAACCTTGTGACCTCTCTAGAGGCCATATTTTTCATGAGATCTTCATGAATATTGGTCAGAATGTTCACTTTGATGATATCTAGGTCAAGTTCGAAACTGGGTCATGGGCGGTCAAAAACTAGGTCAGTAGATCTAAAAATAGAAAAACCTTGTGACCTCTCTAGAGGCCATATTTCTCAATGGATCTTCATGAAAATTGGTGAGAATGTTCACCTTGATGATATCTAGGTCAAATTCGAAACTGGGTCACGTGCGGTCAAAATTTAGGTCAGTAGGTCTAAAAATAGGAAAACCTTGTGACCTCTCTAGAGGCGATATTTTTCAATGGATCTTCATGAAAATTGGTCAGAGTGTTTACCTTGAAGATATCTAGGCCAAGTTCGAAACTGGGTCACTTGGGGTTAAAAACTAGGTCAGTAGATCTAAAAATAGAAAAACCTTGTGACCTCTCTAGAGGCCATATTTTTCATGAGATCTTCATGAATATTAGTCAGAATGTTCACCTTGATGATATCTAAGTCAAGTTCGAAACTGGGTCACGTGGGGTCAACAACTAGGTCAGTAGGTCTAAAAATAGAAAAAACCTTGTGACCTCTCTAGAGGCCATATTTCTCAACGGATGTTCAAGAAAATTGGTGAGAATGTTCAGCTTGATGATATCTAGGTCAGATTCGTAACTGGGTCATGTGCGGTCAAAAACTAGGTCAGTAGGTCGAAAAATAGAAAAACCTTGTGACCTCTCTAGAGGCCATATTTTTCACGAGATCTTCATGAAAATTGGTGAGACTGTTCACCTTGATGATATCTAGGTCAAGTTTAAAAGTGGGTCACGTGCCTTCAAAAACTAGGTCATTAGGTCAAATAATAGAAAAACCTTGTGACCTCTCTAGAGGCCATATTTTTCAATGGATCTTCATGAAAATTGGTCAGAATTTTTTTTCTTGATGATATCTAGGTCACATGTGCTCAAAAACTAGGTCACTGTGTCAAATAATAGAAATAACGACGTCATACTCAGTTCAACACTGGGTCATGTGGGGATAGGTGAGCGATTCAGGATCATCATGGTCCTCTTGTTGCATTTATCCACTGTCCTTCACTTTAACCTCCACCCTGCTAAATTTCTAAAATTGACTGGTCTGTCATTGGTCTGTCATTCAGTTTGGGCAATACCATTTATTTTTCGGAGGGGTGTTTACTGAAAATTTACAGACTGAATAGGGAACAGTGTAGAAATACTTTAAGTGAGCATGTTGCAGATTTAGAAGAGACTGGTTTGTTTCAGTTCTATTGCCTTTTTATATGCCCGTCTTTGAAAGAGCGGGGTGGGGGGAATTATGTGAACACGTGGCTGCAGTGGGTGGGCGACGTCCAAAGCATGTCCGCTCTCTTAATGTCGAACAGTTTTGATCGGATCTTCACTAAACTTGCTGACAATGTTTGTGGGCATAATATCTCGGCCAAGTACGATAACCAGCCAAATCGCCTCAAGCACTCCTGGATTATGGCCCTTCAATAAATTACTCAGAAAAAAGAGAATTCAGCCTTGTCCGTACTTTAAGTCAAACAGTTTTCATCCAGTTTTCACCAAACTTGCTGACAATGTTTGTGGGCCAAATACGATAACCAGGCAAATCGGCTAAGGCACTTCGGAATTATGGCCCTTGAATTACTCTAAAATCTGTGAATTTAGCCTTGTCCGCGCTTTAAGTCCAACAGTTTCCATTGGATCTTCACCAAACTTGCTGACAATGTTTATTGGCATAATATCTCGGCCAAGTATGATAACCAGCGAAATTGCCCATGGCATTTTTGGATTATAGCCCTTGAATTACTCGAAAAAATGCGAATTTAGCCTTGTCCGCTTTCAAAGTTGAACAGTTTATATCCGATCTTCACCTAACTTGCTGACAATGTTTGTGGGCATAATATCTCAGCCAAGTGTGTTAACTAGCCAAATCGCCCCAGGCACTCTTGGATTATAGCCCTTGAATTACTCAAAAAAGCTGAGAATTTAGCCTTGTCTGCACTCTTAAGTTGAACAGTTTCCATCCGATCTTCACCAAACTTGCTGACAATGTTTGTGGGCATAATATCTTGGCCAAGTTAAAGTATGATAACCACTCAAATTGCCCCAGGCACTCATGGATTATGCTCCTTGAATTAGGCCAAGTTCGATGACGGCGTATTTTGCAAGGTCTGGCATTCTTGTTAACCCTCTGTCACTGCTCAAATCAGGCTTAAATTTTATTTGAAATAATGTTATGTCAATATTCTATGACACATTTTCCTCTAGCAAGGGTTACCCATGAAATGCAGTGCAACTTTTAGGGACAGGGATCACCCCCAGCCTTGATAAAAATTGATAATTTGTTACATATATTATTCTTTTTCTACTGTTGATTTAATGAAACATTGCCATAGTTACCATAATGTCTTAGTAACTGTACTTGTAATGTAGCAATAGACAGTTGCATAAAGTTTGGAAATCTAAAATAAACAAATATTTCTTTAAAGACTTGCATTATATGTAAGTTGTGTTTATATTGTGTTAAATTTTTATTGGATACAGTTATGATTCCAGTTTATATGATGAAAGAGTGTTTCTTTAACAGCATATTATATGTACCTATATTATCAATTGTTACAATTTGCACCTCAGTCCTTAGATATGTCAGCATAGGACAACTTGTAATAGGATTTGAAAGCCAACAGGCTGGTTGTATTATTTCAGGTGACTGTATTTATAACATTATATTGCATTGTAGTGCTTTTATTGCTTTATTCTTGTGATAGACAAAATGTATGAAATACATTATTTAATATAAGTTTCTACTATATAGTTATGTAATTTATGTAAAGAAATGTTGCCATTGTTGTGGGCATTATTCCATGCAAAGTCATAAAATATTATCTATAGCTTTTCACCTGCCACCGAAGGCAGAGTAATATTGTTTTGAGGTTGTCCATTCAGCTGTTCTTCCATCTGTGCACATCTGTCCATGTGTCTGTCTGAAAGTGAAAATGATGATAATTCAAAAAGTGATTTTAGCTAGAATAACCAAACTGAACATAATTATTAATTAGCACATGACCTTTGCTCATATTTAGTATTGCCCCCCTTGATTTGGCAAAATAAAATTGAAACTGCTTATAATTCAAAAAGTATCTTGGCTAGAATCATTAAATCTTGCAAAAGTATAAATTAGCACATGGCCTTTGCTCACATTATAGTGTTGTTCGCCTTGACACAGTAAAAGAAGACTTTTTCATTTGATTTGGGATAGGGATTTTGACTGAATCTTAAATAATCTTTAGATGGATCTTTATGAAAATATACACAAATGAGGTTAACCAAATGGGACCATTTCGTCTAGCATCAATACCCCTTACTAGAATGACTTGATACTAATGCAGATGTAACCTGTGACCATTCCTCATCTTAAAACATCACCTGACCTCAGTTTGACTTTGACCTTGACCTCATTTTGGACTTAGGTTGCTTTATATGGGCTATCTCTTGGTTAACCAAATGGGACGGTTTTGTCTAGCATCAATACCCCTTACAAGAATGAATTAATACTAATACAGATGTAAACTGTGACCATTCCTCATGTTCAAACATCACCTGGCCTCAGTTTGACCTTGACCTTGACCTCGTTTTGGACTTGGATGCAAAATCTATCAACAAGGATGCCACTGGGAGCATCGCGCATTTATTGAGCACAGCTCCTTGTTTTTGTTTGTTTGTTTGTATGTTTGTTTGTATGTTTTTTATCTTGACTATACTTCTGACTATATGAAGTATATGGAGAGCTATCCTACTCACCCTGGCATCAGTGTCCTTCCGCGTCCACACATTGGTTAAAGTTTTGATGCACTTATCTTTTTTCTCTTTATCTCTTTAATTACTCAATGTATTTGCTTTAAACTTAAAAAAAGTTATTCCTCATCATCACCCACATCATCTGGCACAAGGGTCATAACTCTGACACCAATATTTAATGAATTATCCTTTTTCACTTAGGTTAAAGTTTGGTGTACTTTCTATCTCAGGTATTACTGAATTGATTTAATTCAAACTTAGAATGATTGTTACACATCATCACCCACATCATATGACACAATGTCCATAACTCTGACACCAGTTTTTCATGAATTATGTCCCTTTTTACTTAGAATTGTATGTTGATTTTGATGCATTTTCACTAAATCTATGTTACTATGTAAGGGATTTGATTCAAACTAAGAACAGTTTTTTGACATCATTACCCACATCATATGACACAAGGTCCATATTTCTGTCACAAATATTTTAGTGAGTTGTGTCCTCTTTTAATTAGAATTTTAATTTTGATGTTTTTTCACTATTTTCTGTTGTTATCAAACTTCAAATATTGGTTGTTCCTAATTGTCTCCCACATCATATATCACAATGTTCATGATGCTGACACACAGATCCACACAGAAGTAATTAAACACTCAAGTGACAGCTCCAGCTTGCTCAGGTGTGCCCAGTTTTACTATCCAGCATCGAAATAGTCGAATGTTCGGTCTCCTATGACAGCTGTTGTTGTATTTGACATGGTTTATCTCACCAAAGCATTACTGGAGTATAAATAGTTATATGAAGAGAACTGACAAGTTCAGTTAATAGTATGCAGTCTCAAGAAAAATTTGGTTATATTAAACCACTATCACTCATTTCATTCTGTTACACCTTGAAATATTTTTAATAGCTACATGTAGTTAACTTCTTTGAAGGAAATTTAATTTGTTATAGGCAACAGGATGAAAGATAGGAACACAAGAATCATAACTCATGAATATTGTTGAAGTGTAATGTTCTGTCCGTTGAAGATATTTTGATGTCAGTTGATACAGAGAGTACTTGTACAACATTTTCTAACAACTTCCTGTGGAAGAAAAACAACTAGATTTTTTAGGACATGAATTTTTAGCTCACCTGAGCATGAGGTACTCAAGGTGAGCTTTTGTGATCGCCCAGTGTCCGTTGTCGTCCGTCCATCCGTCCGTCCGTCATCAGCAATTTGACTGTTAACACTCTAGAGGTCAAAGTTTTGACCTAATCGTGATGAAACTTGGTCAGAATGTTACCCTCAATAAAATCTTGAACGAATTCGATATTGGGTCATCTGAGGTCAAAATCTAGGTCACCAGGTCAAATCAAAGGAAAAACTTGTTAACACTCTAGATGTCACAATTTTGGCCCAATCTTAATGAAACTTGGTCAGAATGTTACCCTCAATAAAATTGTGGACCAGTTTGATATTGGGTCATCTGGGGTCAAAAACTAGGTCACCAGGTCAAATCAGAGTAAAAGCTTGTTAACACATTTATGACTGTATCTTCATGAAACTTAATCAGAATGTTATTCTTGTTGATCTTTAGGTCAAGTTTGAATGTAGGGTCAAAAACTAATGGGGTCAAATCAAAGGAAAAGCTAGTTAACACTTTAGAGGCTACATTTATGACCATATCTTAATGAAACTTGGTCAGAATGTTGATCTTGATGATCTTTAGGTCAATAGGTCAGGTGAGCGATACAGGGCCTTCATGGCCCTCTTGTTTAAATATAAAATTACTTTGTGGGTGTATCTTACGTGTAATAGAATTGATATACTGTATATTATTGTATACTTTACTATAAATAGTAACAAAAAAGTTGTTAAAAACAGTCACTATGGCTTCTGTTGACAAATCCATAATGGCATAGTGTGCCTCACACACCATAATCATAATGGCCTCAGGTAACTGGAACATCAGCTTGTTGTGTCACTGACATCATGTAGCAACGTCATTATGGCAGGTGAAAGGATGCTCAGTCATTTTCTGATCAAGTGTCAAATCTTGATGGCACTGTTGATGAAAAAGGCAATAAAAATGATGTATAAATTTTTGGAAAATATGTTAAATGAAAATAATAAAATAAATATGAAGCAAAGGTATAGATTCTATAATAAAAGGTCAATAAACGGCTGGTATAATGGCACACCTAGTTTTATAATGGCCTTACATCACCTTCTAGATATGCAGGGTTTTTTTCATAATGCTTTTTATGATGCCGCTTTTTTCTATCGACTTAAATGTTTTAGGACTGAACAGAGTTACGATTGTTGTTGAAAAGTTATTAAATGAGCCGCGCCATGAGAAAACCAACATAGTGGGTATGCGACCAGCATGGATCCAGACCAGCCTGCGCATCCGCGCAGTCTGGTCAGGATCCATGCTGTTCGCTTTTAAAGCCTATTGGGATTGGAGAAACTGTTAGTGAACAGCATGGATCTTGACCAGACTGTGCGGATGCGCAGGCTGGTCTGGATCCATGCTGGTCGCAAAGCCACTATGTTGGTTTTCCCATGGCACGGCTCAAATGATGATAGCTTACATTTTCAGTTGTTTAATATTAAGGTTGATCATGGTTTTGATATTGTCTTGAAAATAAGCATAATCATTAAACATAGATTGTTGTTTTTCTTGTCATGTTTAAATTTGACAGTTATACTATCATGTACTCTATTTATTATTGAATAGAAATTATAGTTTATATGAATAAGTTGCCTGTGATATTAAAGTCAATACTCGGTTTCAAAAATATTTTTGTATTTTGTTGTTTTTAATAGCTCACATAAGCACATGGTACACTGGTTGACTTTTTCTAAGGATCATTGAATGTCTTCCGTCCATGTTGTTTGTCAACATTTTAGCAGCGACCAAATACATTATTTATAGCTTTCAGATCTCTGTCAAATTCGATTTTATTCTAGATCTTTCTTTCAAGAGAAATTGCTTCAGATTTACCAAAATAATGCACTATTATTTAACCATGTTTACACTCAACCACCTTCATTTCTTCACCAGTCATAATCATAACTGAAATTAATGTGACTGTATAATCTAAAGTTAGACTATGGGCTAGATTGGAGTTGTTGGTCCAAATGTATGTACCACTAATACGAGGGGAATTTAGAAAATTTTGAGACTGTCCATATAAAATGTAGAAAAACCAATATTTTAACATATTGCATACATCAGTCCCTCAAAAATGTGTTGTTTCTTAAAATATTCACCTTTAAAAGAAAGTTTTCTATTCGAGCTATCCATGGCTTGCGAGCTGGAGTGTAATCTGTCATTATTATGCTATGCAGACTCTGATGCAATGCACTACTAAGGGCACTTCTGGAACTGTAGCACTTTTTTCAGCAAAGGGCAAGAGGAAAAATTACAAGGGCTTAGTTTGAGCAAATATGGAGGGTGCGGCCTTGCTTGCACCTGCTGGTTCTGTAAGTACTGCTGTACAATATTGCTCTTGTGTTCAGACGTATTGTCTTTAGTAGATGCACTGTTAAGCAATTTATGGGCGATGTTTAACATAATGTTTTCTGCTGACTTTTGAACCTTATCCCTGTAAAACGTTCCAGTAATAGATCTGGCGGGTGCATTGGGTGTTTGTACAAAAGGGATTTTCGAATTGAAGAAAATAGTGTACAGAACCTTATTGCAACTTAGAGCTTTTCATTATTTGGTCATTCTTGCCGTTTCCTAACAAATTTTCTAACCTACTGGTTTTAGCTTACCTGAGTACAAAGTGCTCATGGTGAGCTATTGTGATCACGCTGTGTCCGTCTTGCATCCGTCCATTGTCAACAATTTCTTTAAACAACATCTTGAAAACCACTGAATGGAAACTTTACACAAACGATCTCTGGGTGGCCGCTTTGAGAGTTGTTAATACCCTGCCACAAGTGGTGGGGAGTTATAGGAATGGTCTCCGTTTGTTCGTCCGTCCGTCCTTTAGTCCGTCCGTTTGACCGTAACACTTTCGTGTCCGCTCCATACCTCCTAAACCGCTTGAAGGATTTTCGTAAAACTTTGGTCAAATGACCAACTCATCAAGACGATGTGCAGCATTTATGAGTCGGCTCAAGGTCAAGGTCACAACTCAAGGTCAAAGGTTTTAGCCTTCCATTTCGTGTCCGCTCAGTATCTCCTAAACACCTTGAAGGAGTTTTATAAAACTTTGGTCAAATGATCACCTATCCAAGACAATATGAGGAACTCATGAGTCAGCCATGTTGGCTTAAGGTCAAGGTCAGGGTCAAAGGTTTGAGCCTTCCATTTTGTGTCTGCTCTGTATCTCAAAATCCGTTGAAGGATTCATATGAAACCTGGGTCAAATGATCATCTTTCCAAGAAGATATGCAGAACTCATGAGTCGGGCATGCCGGCTCAAGGTCAAGGTCACAACTTGGGGTCAAATGTTTGAGCCTTCCATTTTGTGTCCCCTAAACCCCTTTAAGGATTTTCTTCAAACTTGGGTCAAATGATCACCTCATCAAGGACTCATGAGTCAGCCATGTCAACTCAAGGTCAAGGTCACAACTCAAGGTCATAGTTTTTAGCTCTGTATCTCCTAAACCCCGTGAAGGATGTTCACAAAACTTTGGTCAAATGATCTCATCAAGACGATGTGCAGAATTCATGAATCAGCCATGTCAGTTCAAGGTCAGGGTCACAGCTCAAGGTGAAAGGTTTACCCTTCTACTATCCATGTGGACTATCAACAGTGGCGGGGGATTACGCTGTCTTTCAAACTGCCTTGTTCAAATAGCAGGGGCGTCGGAAGTGGGGCCGCAGGGGCCGCGGTCGCGGCCCCAATAATTTGCCCCAAAACGATTTTTATAATATTCTATTATAGTTCTGGTTCATTGAACAAATGGGTCACTATAATTAAAAACAGACTTTAGAAATCTTCTCTGAAGTGATTATAGCTAGAGCTTTGATATTTGGCTTACGATATCAGGGTATGACTTTCTACCATAATTGCTCAAAATATTACCAAAGGGTCAGAAATTGCTGTCCCGGAGTGTGAGATGTATGCTATTTATGTTTATATATATGAAATTTTGAAAATCTTCTCCGAATCCAAGATTCTTGGACTCTAGATATTTCCTTATTGAATACCATTGCCAGCCAATAAACAGTCTTTTCATGGGAAAAATCGCCGTTATCAGTTGTTAATTCTTGCAGAATATGCTTGGCTGATCTTTTTCAAAGAATAACGCATCTTTATTTAGGACTTCATTTCCTTCCTAATTGGAGCCTCCAAGCTTACGGTGAAATAACACCAGTGTGTTCTAGAGTGGCATGTTTAAACGCCTTAATCGCAACTATAACAAAACCGTTTGTGTTGAAACTTACAATGTACATGATGTTGAAAACCACATGAAAAATATCGTGTTTGTACCGGCGATGATTTCTACGGAAGCGCGTTAGTCTGAAAGTCTCAATTCTCCCGGTGTTTCATAATAAATTATTTACCCTCCAACGCCAACCAAAACAAGAGCACCGCCTTGCGGGTGCTGACGCTCATCTGATTTTTTTTTGTGTAATAGAAATATTGTCCTACCCATGATTTTCTAAGTCTAAAAAGGGCCATCATTCTTGCAAAAAGCAGGATAGAGTTATGTTTCTTGATGTTCAGTGTCCACATATGATGGTGAAAAACTGTTGCAAGTTTTAAAGCAATAGGTTTGATAGTTTATGAGAAAAGTGGACTTAAACATAATACTCAAGCAAGAAAATGATTTTCTAAGTCCAAAAGGGGCAATAATTATTGCAAAAAGCAGGATGGAGTTATGTTGCTTGCTGTACAGGGTCAGCTTATGATGGTGAACATGTGTTGCAAGTTTCAAAGCAATAGCTTTGATAGTTTAAGAGAAAAAGTTGACCTAAACATAAAACTTAACCAAGAAATCTGATATTTTCTAAGTCCAAAAGGGGCCATAAATCTTGCAAAAAGCAGGATGGAGTTATGTTTCTTGCTGTACAGGGTCAACTTATGATGGTGAACAAGTGTTGCAAGTATTAAAGCAATAGCTTTGACAGTTTAGGAGAAAAGTTGACCTAAACATAAAACTTAACCAAGAAATCTGATATTTTCTAAGTACAAAAGGGGCCATAAATCTTACAAAAATCAAGATGGAGTTATGTTTCTTGCTATACAGGGTCAGCTTATGATGGTGAACAAGTATTCCAAGTTTCAAAGCAATAGCTTTGATAGTTTAGGAGAAAAGCTGACCTAAACATAAAACTTAACCAAGAAAACTGATTTTCTAAGTCCAAAGGGGCAATAATTCTTGCAAAAAGCAAGATGGAATTATGTTTCTTGATGTACAGGTCTGCTATGATGGTGAACAAGTATTCCAAGTTTCAAAGCAATAGCTTTGATAGTTTAGGAGAAAAGTTGTTCTAAACATAAAACTTAACCAAGAAATCTGATATTTTCTAAGTACAAAAGGGGCCATAAATCTTGCAAAAATCAAGATGGAGTTATGTTTCTTGCTATACAGGGTCAGCTTATGATGGTGAACAAGTATTCCAAGTTTCAAAGCAATAGCTTTGAAAGTTTAGGAGAAAAGCTGACCTAAACATAAAACTTAACCAGGCAACGCCGACGCAGACGCCGACGCCGACGCCGACGCCGACAACCGCTCAAGTGATGACAATAACTCATCATTTTTTTTTCAAAAAATCAGATGAGCTAAAAATAATTATACAGAATATGTTAGCATAAAAACCCTAGATTAAATTATCTGCAATATCGAGCGATATGTCCTAAGTTTAGTGCCGTTGATTTATTATTATATCCGGAAACAGCCGATTTCATTTTGTTTTCTCTATGCGCTCTTCATTTCTTCACCAGTCATTACCATACACAGAATATAACCATTAAATTTCATTCGTGTGTTGGTCCAGAATCATTTGCTCTTGTTGTTTTTTTTAAAGTGCTGTATATTTCACTTACGATGACATTTATTTTATTTATTTATTTATTTGTTGGATTTAACGTCACACCGACACAATTATAGGTCATATGGCGACTCTCCAGGTTTTATGGTGGAGGAAGACCCTAGGTGCCCCTTCCTGCATTATTTCATCACGAGCGGGCACCTGGGTAGAACCACCGACCTCCCGTAATCCACATAATCCAGCTGGATGGCTTCCTCAGATACAATGACATTTAAGAGGGATTGTCGGTTAAAATGGGTTCAGTGATGAGAGCCGAGGCGATTTTGTAACGACAGATACACCTACGTACGGACAAACGGACACAAACAATAGATGTCTTTTTTTGTATTAGACACGTGTTGAAGGCATGACATTAAACTTCACTCTAAGAAGTGGTTGGGGTCAAATGTGCACATTCACAGGCAGACGAAATATTTTCATGGTAATCTATTGAACTGTCGACCATTGAAACTAGCTTGCTAAGATCGTGAATTATGTAAGTTAGTTTTTAGCTCATCTGATTTTTGGGGGGGGGAATGATGAGTTATGTCATCACTTGATCGGTGTCGGCGTCGCCTTTGCCTGGTTAAGTTTTATGTTTAGGTCAGCTTTTCTCCTAAACTATCAAAGCTATTGCTTTGAAACTTGCAACACATGTTCACCATCATAAACTGACCCTGTACAGCAAGAAACATAACTCTTTCCTGCTTTTTGCAAGAATTATGGCCCGTTTTGGACTGAGAGAATCAGATGTTTTGGTTAAAACTTGTGTTTATGTCAGCTTTTCTCCTAAACTATCAAAGCTATTGCTTTAAAACTTGCAACACTTGTTCATCATTACAAGCTGACCCCATACATTAAGAAACATTACTCCATCCTGATTTTTGCAAGAATTATGGCCCCTTTTGGACTTAGAAAATATCTGATTTCTTGGTTAAGTTCTTCTAAACTATCGAAGCTATTGCTTTAAAACTTGCATCAGTTGTTAACCATCATAAGCTGACTCTGTATATCAAGAAACATAACTCCATCCTGCTTTTTGTAAGAATTATTACCCTTTTTGAACTTAGAAAATCATGGGTAGGACAATATTTCTATTATACAGAGACAAAAAATCAGATGAGCGTCTGCACCCGCAAGGCGGTGCTCTTGTTTCTCTTATTTTTCTGGAAATAATCTTACAACTTCTTATTCTATTACTCAAAAGACAAATTTATCCCGTACAATGTACTCAATATTTATTTCTATAATACATATAACATGATTATAAAGCTTGTAATGTATATTATTGCACTGCATATACGTCTAACATTTACTTTCAAAGTTCCTTAATCTATACAAACAGAACCAGAAACATTACTAAGGCCGATGTTTATGTGAACTTACAGTAAGACATAAGAAATAGTAACAAAGATATGACAGAAAGACAAAGGTTGCCACACTTCGGTGACCTTGACCTTGGGTATAATGAGATATAATAAGATATATAAGCAATAGAAACAAAGAAAAACAAAGGTTTCCGAAAACCTTTAGCCAAGAAAGCTCACGCAAACGCCGGGGCGAGTAGAATAGCACCCCTATTCTCCGGATGGTGGAGCTACAAATGAATATGCAATAAAATGATGATAAGCTTTGCATCGAGAAATATGCACTCGTGTTCTCACGGAAAATATTATTGCACCGCATATATAGTGCAAAATCTCAACTGAAGAATTCGCGCATATTTCTCAATACAAATGTGATATTCCTTTAATGCACACTTGCAGAATAGCATTCTATGTCAGGACAAGATCATATTCATAATCCCTTGGAGATTGAAATATTGGCCGCAAAATTGTTTATGTGAAAAAGATAGCTTTCGTAAATGAACTAAATATCAGAGCGTACGAAAAGTTTGCCTATTCTACAGCTATAACTTTAGTCGTTTTGAATTTTGCCAGTGTCAAATTTAATAAATCTACATAATTTGTTTTACTTCTCAAATTAATAAATATCACCAAAAAAAGTAATATATATTAATATTTATATTGAAAGGTAGCAAAAATTGCGAAAATCTGACGTTTATAACAAAAATGCCCTTATTGACCTTTGACCTTGTGCTGTGACCTTACTAAGATTCTTGGAAGGCGACAGCCCCCTGAAGTTTTTCCACTTTTCATAAAGTTAACAATGAACATGGCTGTCATAACTTTATCATGACATCACAGTACATTAAGGGCTCTAACTGACCAAACAGAGAGCTGCATTTTCAAGTACCTGCCAGTTTCCACTTTGGTATAACGAAGTATATTTACAATGAACATATAGTGACTTTAGAAATAAATATCACACTATTTTGGAAATCAAATTAAGAGTTTTCACTGCACATGCCCCAGATCATGCTACAAACAGTAAAACTTTGAAGTTTCATTGAAATTTTATATCTATTTAATACCTTTATTTTAGTTAAAAGTTTGAGATTTTACACAGGGAGTCTACGATAAAGTCCGAGTAAAATGTAATCATTACCCAAGTGAAATAAGTATCATTCCGCAATGTTTTGGACATGTTAAAATTATGAAACACAAAATGCCATCAAAAGGCAATTTCTAGGCCTCTTTTTCGGGTATATTGGCAGACTAAAACAATACATTAGCATTGATTATCACTATATAGGGTCAAATAGAGCAAATCAGTTTGTACATCAAATGACACTAAAACTAAATATTTTAATATTTTAAGGCCAATTCGTAGCAAAAACCATACAGAACAAAGTATTTTTGCAGCCATTCTGTTTATTTTACACAATAGAAAAACAAAATTACTGGCGTTTCTTCCATGTCATTGACATCACACATGTCAAATATCCATGATTCAGTCACCTTCAAAAACCTTTTGATCTTTTCCATCTAGGCTTGAGGCAACCGAGTTAGTTTTTATGTCTGACTGGCTCAGATGTGTGGTTTGAATCATGGATTCCATTTCAATGCGCTTTGCAGCACTTCCAGTATCTGCCTTTTTGTTTGAAGTCTTTCGTGAAATCGAGGAGGTTGTAGAAACCGACAGTCTATCTTTGTCTCCAAGGAAAGGTTTTAGATAGGTCCTGCGCAATGTCCTCCTGAACCTTCTGTTGAAAAAGGTGTAGATATAGAAGTTGGCATGGAAGGACAGAACCAAAAGAAGTTCATAAACTAATTGGATAGCTCTGTTTGTTTCCAAGTTGATGCCTTTGCCTTGATTAGCTGCCTTGTCTATAGCATTGTACAAAAGAAATATTCCATACGGTATTTCCGGTACAAGAAAAACTATAACCACCGCGATAACAATGATAGAAATACGTCTATTTTCTTCCTTCCGTCTTGAAATTTGTGATTTGCTGCTATCCATTCTGCGCAGATTTCTCTCACCTAAACGTAGACGAAGGATAAAAAGTATAGTAAACACCACTAGCGTAACACATGGTATCAAATGCCGAATGAAAAATGCCATCCATAGATAGATACATCCGCCTCCGCAGCCTTCCTCCTTCAGTTCCCATTGACAGAGGCCCCCTGCCGCTTTTTCTCCGAAAAGATGATACACATGTAAAATTGGGGAAATAAGTACAATACCCACACAGCAAATTACGGTTCTTGGTAAATTCAACAGAACCTGTGACCGATATGGGTATGTTATAGATATATATCGTTGAATTCCAAGAAATAGAGTGAGAAATATCGACATTGAATGAAATGATTTTGACAGAAAGTACTTTGAAATCATGAAACCATTGCAGAGATCTTGCGTTAGTTCACTTCCGCCTACCGGTTCCTGCCCTTGGCTAGGCTGGGAACCATCATAAAAGGAGTTATTTCCTCCATTTTCATATTGACTCGGTGTAGATTGTTCACTGCTGGTATAACTTGTGCTGTAACCGTAATCGTAGTCACCATATGGTGGAACATACTTCAAGTAGACCATGATATAGGACGGCAGAGTCACCAGTCCGGTAAGCGAGTCTGAAATTGCAATGGCGGCAAGAATTATATTTGTTGTATTGCGCATCTTTCTGCGCAGCAGAACTGATATCACAACGAGGTTGACGAGGAATGTAAATATGACCAAGAATTCCCAAACATACAAATAAAATGGTTTTTCAAATGTATAACCAGGATACATGTATACATCCCCGTAGCTATAGTCGTAGTCAGACTCATTATTGTCATAGAGGCCCTGTGTGGTTAAACCTGTCCGGTTTGGCAGGTTCAATGTTGTTTGCGAACTTCCTGTAATGCCAGACAACTTAGAACCGGTACTCGACCACATATTGATAGTTTTTGTAGTTTGTTTGACGGATGTTACGCTATTTTTTGTTACACTTGTACTTGGAGACTTCTCGTCAGTTACAGTTATACCAGTGACTGCTTGTGTAGAGATGCATGGCACGTTAGCTATATGTTCCGTATATCATCAGTTGTACTTGCATGTACAATATAGTTCGTATAAACGAGGAAAAGAAGTTTGATTTGCATTCATACACTTGCCGACTTCACCGTCATAATATGTCGTTTTAGCCCCTGTCTACCAGACTGAAAATAAAAGAAAGAAAGGTAAATAATAATCAATATTTTTACTGAAACATGAAAAGTGTATTTAAGTGAAACTGTATTGTTTCATACCTCTTTTGAACCAGTGTTAAACAATAAACGATTAACTTTCAATTTCTTAACGGCTGTGTTAAATTCAGTTTTCAAAATATTAAGCGATTTATTACGTGACCCATTAACCGATTTATTATGTTCCAATAGCGTGTTGTACAATACAATACGATACGAAACAATACGACGATACGATACGATACGATACGATACGATACAATACAATACAATACAATTTATTTGCATTAAACATAATATGCAATGTTTATTGCAACATAACATACAGTTTGAGCAATTTAGCAATTGTTTCATACATTTTGGAATTACAAAAGTTATCAATAAAACAAACTAATATTTTTCCATCTTAATTATACCCCCATCACCCCAAGCTCGTTTTCAGTACGTTCTAAAAAATGTAGCCGAACGGGCTTAAACTGTGTGGCAACGGAACAGACGTAGTAGCGAAGATCTACTGTCTGTCTAAGAACTTTATGGACTGGCTCGGACGGGGTTGAACGGGAATGGTGTTCAAGAACTTTGAGCCTACTCAAAATATTCTGCCGATCATTCCGTCCTACAGTTAGACGGACTGACAACGTACTTAAAACGAGATGGACGTACTAAGAACTGAACCGCCGTACTTCGATCGTACTAGAGACGTGGTATGACGTAATGCGATCGGGCGTCAATTTTAGTGCGTGTGCACACCGTCCGGATCCATTTGTAGCTCGTTTAACCTGTTCACAGAAAGACTTAACTCGACTGCATTACATCCTTTGTGCGTCGTTATTCCGTCTGAATACGATCAAAATAAAATACTAAGTTTGCAATACGTTTCTAAACAGTTCTAAGAGTTTGCAATACGTTCTCAGTACGCTCCGCACGCTTTTAGTACGTTTAGTACGTTTATTCACAGTTCCTATGTAACGTCGGACCCTAACACAAGTTAGGGTATAAATACATGCTGTTGCCGTACAGGTACAATATTTGGGCACAAGGTTTAGCCAAGTTTATGCCTTTGCTTTTTTCTTTGGTTTCTGACTCTGTCCTCTTCATCCTCGGACTTGGAGACGGAGTCGTCAGAAGGTTGAAGGAATAAATTGAGACGCTCATCCTCTCGACTTTCACGTTCAGAGGCTGACTGAATATACTCTGTATCGGCTTCTGTGAGACATTTGTCTTTTACTGCTTTAACACTTTACACCCCGTTTCTGTTTGGCTTCACTTTTCTTTGTAGCCATATTGATACTTGCCTATTGCTGTGGATTTTTTTTTGTGTTTTGAGAGGTTGAAGAGACAAACAAGAATGAGAACTGGACGAAACGTGATGGCTTTAATAGCCGACGGGCTTAAACGTGATTACAATTTACGTTCTGAACGTACTAGGGAGAGATGAGGACGTAATCGGAACGAGTTGAACTGTCTGTGAACGAGTTGGTCGAGTTAACAACTAGTTAGAACGTATGTCGACGTACTCGGAACGAATTTAGACTAGTTACGGACTTCTTTTATCTGAACACAGACGGACTTAGACTGCCTACAAATGATTTCCACATGAGGTGAACAGGCATTTTTTCCGAACTGAACTTACTATAAACGGACTTCATACGGGATAAAGACGCGATGGACGTATCGAGAACTGTTTAAGAACTAACTATGATCGCATTATGGATATTCTCCGGCCAAAGTACAAACGTTCTAGCCAGATCGCAACCCGTTTTACAATATATTAGGACGGGTTGGGACGTTTTGAGAACTAGTTTGGTGTGATGGGGGCTTAGGAATGAATAAATTTGTGATGTGATACCTTTTGTTTGCAAAGTATATAAATTTCGCAATGTTGCAAATAATCTTTTTGGAGGTAGCTGACATAACAGCATCAAATTTATGAAGGGCTAACCAATGGAGATAATAAGGGACCGGCATTATATACAGTCACTCAATATCTGCGTACATCCAACAGGGGCGATTTAATATTTTCCGGTTTCGACAATTTGAATCATGTCCTGTGAGGATAAAGGCAGTTCAGTAATGACATCTAGATAGTTTTCCGATACGAAGTTATGCTTAAAATGCAGTATGATTTCAAACGACTATAGAGTTATTTATATTAGAGTATCATGACAACGTATGCATCAATAATCCGCTGTTTTTAATTGTATTAAAAGGGATGTCAATTTAAAATTGTTCATTCCAAAGATATATCAGTCTTATTTGGAAAGCCCAGTTTTTTTGGGCTTTTTTTTCGATTATATGTTTGCCCTTGATCTGTGACTATTTTAAAGCGTATTTTTTCTTTGTACGGGATGGATTATTAAGTACACTATTTTAACATTGATATTTTTCTGTAGACATTGAGTGGTAAACAGCCTAGTTCGCCATAGAGTGCTGATAGTTAAATTACACAATCATGAGTTTGCCTGATTTTGTAAACAATGTCTACAAAGTATTGTCTTTCACATGATCGTTGGCTAGGAAAAAAAGAAAAACAATAGATGTCATCTCCTCTGTAAGTCCTCCACATTCTTGGTCAAGTGATTGTCAAGTTACTGATCGGAAACTGTGATTCATGTTCAGGTCCCTGTGATCTTGATCTTTGATAGAGTGATCGCATAAACACTAGAGGTCATCTACTCCGTAAGCCCTGTCATCATATGAAGTTTGAAGATTCTAGATACTAGACAGACTGGCGGATGGTCCCCGTGACCTTGATCTTTGATCGAGCATTCCGAATCAGTAGAGATCATCCACTTTTCATGACCAATCATCCTATGAAGTTTCAATATTCTGGGTTAAGTGGTTCTAATCGACTGTGTGGACTTTGCTACGCAGTACATATTATTACGTTCAATCTTTGAAAAAGAGTTATTTGACAGTCGGAAATATTTCATCATTTTTAAAGCAGATAGGAATTTATCAAAACATCCGACATTTTATATTTTTATTTACATCTTTTGCAATGTTCTTCTGTTTGCAGTTGATATTTAAACATATACGTAAAAACATTTTAACATGAATGATTTTAGATATGCTTTACATTTTAACATAAATGATTTTAGATATGCTTTACATTTTAACATAAATGATTTTAGATATGCTTTACATTAAACATAATCGGCTTTTCATTTTTACATGGATGATTTTAGGTATGCTTTACATTTTTACATAAATGTTTATGCTTTACAATTGGCGTTTGCAATATGACTTCTTCTCGGCGATATATGACCATTTTGTGACGATTCACCGTAAAACTTAACTAACTAACTCACTCACTCACTCACTCACTCAAGTGGTTCTCAAGTTATTGATCGGAAACGGTTTTACACGTCCAGGCTCCTTCGACCTTTAAACGAGTAATCTCAAATCAATAGGGATTATCTACTTTGTAAGTCTTATCACAAGGTTCTGGATCAAAGGATTCTTAAGTTATCGGAAACGGCTTTCCCTGTTCTGGCCCCTATAATCTTGACCTTTGATCGACATTATTATTTGACCAATATGCTTCTTAAATGACACGTTTTTAGACATACCACAAATTACATGTGAAGGTCGGCTAAGTTTTCCTTTGATTTAAGTACAAGCTTTTAGACGCTTCTAAATCCAAATTTGGCACGAACTTTTATAAATGTCTAATACCGACTTTCACGTCTTTCGTATTTCTTAATGTCAAATATATATATAAAGTTTAACATAAACTTTTGAGATACATGTAATTCATATAAATTATAAACGAGCTGCTGCAATGTAAACAGTTATTATACTTGTGAAACACTTCAAATGCAAATGTGTTTCCGTTAGATAAAATCGTTCCTGAATTGCTTTACAAATATATGTTGTTTAAGTACATTGCATTGCAAATGAGTGTAGTTTGCTATAAACTTGCTTATATACAGCGACAATTAAGAAGGGTAGGGCCACACTGTGATAGTTGATCCAAAACAAACTATCCTCTGTCTTCACAATCACATGTGATAATACTGAATGGGTATTCAACATAAGTTCTTAAACTATCCTGTATTTATAATTATTGCATCCCAAATGGACAGTAATAAAAGTCTTGCATTTGAATTCTTTGAGTGTTACCAATGTTCTAAGAATTGTAAGATGTGAATATTTTGTAACGTTTACCTCTTCGAGTAATTAGGATATTTTGTGTGCAAGGCTTTCTATAACTATAAAACAGTTCTATAAAAGAATGATACAGCCTGCATCCCTGATTTAAGTAAAATCATGTAGCTTGTGTCCATGTTCTAATTAAGAAAATAAAAACTTAACAATTCTACATAAGAATCGTGTAGCCTGCATCCCTGTTCTGGTTAAAACAATATATGATTACCAAATCTATAAAAAATAGTCATGAGGCGTGCATACCTGTTCTGGTTTAAAAAATATATAACTACCAAAATCTATAAAAATAATCATGTGGCGTGCATCCCTGTTCTGGTTAAAACAATACATAACTATCAAATCTATAAAAAAAAATCATGTGGCGTGCATACCTGTTCTGGTTAAAACAATATATAACTATCAAATCTATAAAAAAAATAATCATGTGGCGTGCATACCTGTTCTGGTTAAAACAATATATAACTACCAAATCTATAAAAATAATCATGTGGTGTGTAAACCTGTTCTGGTTAAAACAATATATAACTACCAAATCTATAAAAAAATAATTATGTGGCGTGCATCCCTGCACTTACTTAAAAATGAAAATTTACCAATTCTATACAACAATCATATAGCACGCATCTTTGCTCTAACTGAAGTAATAAAAACTTACCAATTCTTTTAAAGAATAATGTAGCCTGTATCCCTGCTCAGATTAAAACATGTCAGTATAAAGCCCTACTGTTTATCGAATTAAGTGTTTTGTTTTGAAAGCTGTCTTTATATTATATGTTACTATATTATGAATATTTTTAAGCACTTGATATGCGGAAACAAATACATTGTAGTTGTTTGGATAGTACAGAGATATACGTAAATACTTTTATGACGTAATATGAATAATCAAATAAGTGAAAACATCCTTTGGAAGCAAAGAAGGCAACAAGAAACATAATGGCAGACTCGGTTTAACTGAGTCTGTTCACGACAGGTAATGAAATGTGCAACACCCGTCACGCCCCTAGCACCGGCTTAAAGCCCTGCTTCGCGGCTATTCAAATTCTATTGTGCATGTAACCCATGATTACAATAGGTAACAGTTAACGGCCGCGCGCCACACTTTATCACGCAAAACCACATGTATTTTATATGGAATCTTACAAAAAATAGACTCTATTTTGACAGGCGTCACTGTTCATAGTCAGGATTTTCATGCTTTTTCAGTGACAATGGAAGGTTAAAAGGTAGGACTGGAGCAGGGCTTTAAGCGGAATAATATTATAGTCCAATTGAATATTCTCCATGATCCCGAAGAACCAGAAATTATAACGAAACTTACGAAACGGTGCCTTTTAAGGTGTTGTTATGTTGAGACCGGGCAGTTTTGCTCTCACGTCCAGAGAGTGATTAATTAACCAATATAAAAGTGTAGCTTACATTTTCAGGTATATGCTTCATAAACAGTTAAAGTTACAGCTATCTCGCGTCTCTTATCCCGTACATGAACCGGAATTTGTATTTAAAGCTCACAAAACATGTATTATTACTATTATCTAAAATTGATAAACCTATTTCATAACAGTGATTTGTTTTCGTTAATTTTATCTATTATGCAATTATTTAGATGTAGATCATATCTCACTCACACAAGGGCGGTAGTTTGAACATGGTTTTGAACAATGTAAGTATAATGACAGAACTATATTCTTTCGACCAAAATCGTCGGGCAAAATCGCCATTTTAATTTTGATTTCGGAACATTACACATTTTTGTTTTGAAATGTTATTTTTATTCTAACGAAATTATCCTGAAACGGGCTGGTTAAAGCTCAAAATTATCTTTAAGAACTGTTTAGTAACCAAGGTGCCTAAATTTTACAATTAAAATATCCTTTCAATATCGCTTCTGGCGATTAGTTACAAACAAATCAAGATATTTTGAAAATTAAATTAAAAAATGACGCAAATGGTAGCGTCCTTTTACACGAAATAGCAGAGGAAAAGCCTTGTTCCGAAATATGTTTATTTATTTTCAAGTTGGTTAATAAGTAGAAAACCGACTGATGATCGATTCATTATTTTATTGAATTATTAGATGTATAATTATTTAATTATCTGATGGTGCGGCAATTTTCCTTTGGTCTTTTCAACATGATAAACATGGCAACACCCAAAAATAGATAAAAAATGTGCACACTTTTCCACTACTTTTAGTATCAAGGCGTAGCTTATAAAATATTTGTTTAAGTTGCATGACGCTCCTTTATATGATAACCATAAATACTGCGTGATGCGACAATCTGTCTAGTCACGGTTCTAAAGAGTCCGGTGGTCCCTGTTCAAAGGTGATCTCTTTTCAGGTGGTCTCTGGTCACAGATTGTTCCAGGTCACAGGTGGTCTCTGTTCACAGGTGCTCCCTGTCCACAGTTGGTCCCTGATCCCAGATATTCTCTGTTCACATAGTGCTCCTTGTCCACAGTTGGTCCATGATCAAAGATGGTCCCTGTTCACAGATGTTCCTTGTTCACAGGTGGTCCCTGTTCATATGAGGTATCTATTCACAGGTGCTCTCTGTCCACAATTGGTCCCTGATCACAAGTGGTCCCTGTTCACATGTGGTCTCTGTTCACAGGTGGTCCCTGTTCACATGTGATCTCTGTTCACCGGTGGTCTCTGATCACCAATTGTTCCTGATAACTGGTGATCTCTGTTCACATGTGGTTCCGGACCACAGGTGGGCCCTGTTCACTCGTGGTCTCTGATAACAGATGGTTCCTGGTCACAGTTTGTCCCTTACCATAGGTGGTCTCTCATCACAGGTGGTTCCTGTTTACAGGTGGTCTCTGTTTAAAGTTTTCCCTGATCATAGGTAGTCCCTGTTCTCAGGAGGTCTCTAGCACGTATTTATCTACGCGGAAATTCTGTCTGGGCTAATGGTCTTTATTTGCAAGAACAGGATAAAATAAACTTTGTATGTTTAATTAGGGCCTTTACGGTCAGGTAGTGTATGTTGACAGTTGGTCTTGAGCACAGGCTATGCTTTAGACAGAAAGTATACAGATGATCTTTATTCACATTTTATAAACTAGTAAACTGGAAAAAAAATAATTCGGAAATAAAACTCATGCCAGATGGTCTCTGTACAGAGATTGTCTTTAGCACAGTTTTGACTGTAGTTATAAACAGTTTTTCGAAGATTGATGCTTTTGGAGATGTTTCTCGATAGGGCTTACAACGTATTTTTTCTTTGGCTAGAACATCCGTGCCCCGTAAATATATACAGTCTGGTTGTCAATTATTTGATAATGTTGATAACTTGTAACATTTTTTTCTGGGGTTCAAAGAGGGCACGAATATCTAAAATAAAACAAGAAAATAATTAGTTATTAATGCTTTTTATTTAAATGTTGTCCATGCAATTAACAGTTAAAGAACTGAAACTGTTACATTATCTTTCGCTTTAAATATCGGGGTCTCCACAACAGATGTTGCTATGTATTGTACAATGCATAGCGAAAATCTACCGCGTCCATTAGAGGCGGCTAATTTTCTTCGAATTTTCATCACAAATTGCAGTCACCTTCAAAAACAGTTAGATCTTTCTCAACTAAGCTTGAGGCAGCTGAATTAGTTTGTATTTCTGGTTGGCCTGGTGGTGAAGTGTTAATCATAGAATGCATTTCAAGCTGCGTTATAGCGCTTCCGGTATCTGTCTTCCTGTTTGAAGTCCTGCGTGAAACTGACGAGGTTGTGGAAACCGACAGTCTATCTGTATCACCGAGGAATCGCCTAACAGGTTTGAGATAGGTCCTGAAAAGTGTCTTCCGGAATCTTCTGTTGAAAAAGGTGTAGACATAAAAGTTGGCGTGAAAAGACAGGACCAGAAGAAGTTCATAAACTAAATGAAGAGCTCTGTTTGTTTCTAAATTCATGCCTCTGCCTTGATTGGTTGCCTTGTCTATAGCATTGTACAAAAGCAATATTCCATACGGTATTTCCGGTATCAGAAAAACTAAAACCACTGCTGTAACAATGATAGAAATACGTCGATTTTCTTCCTTCCGTCTCGAAATTTGTGATTTGCTACTATCCATTCGGCACAGATTTCTCTCCCCTGATCTCAATTGAAGAATGAAAAGTGTGGTAAGTATTACAAGCGCGACACAGGGTATCAAATGACGTATGAAAAATGTAATGAATAAATACATGCATCCGCCTCCGCAGCCTTTCTCCGTCAGTTCCCATTGACACTTGCCATCAAATGCTCTTTCTCCGAGAAGATGATACACATGTAAAATTGGGGAAATAAGTACAATAGCCACACAGCAAATTACGATTTTTGGTAAATTCAACAGAAGTTGGGACCGATATGGGTATCTTATTGATATATATCGCTGAATAGCAAGAAATAAAGTGAGAAATATCGACATTGAATGGAACGACTTGGACAAAAAGTACTTTGAAATCATGTAACCATTGCAAAGATCTTTCGTTAGTTCACATCCGCCCACTGGTTCCTGCGTCTGGGTATCATCATAAAAGGAGTCACTAGTATATCCTCCACTTTCATATTGACCTGGAGTAGATTGTTCACTGCTGTAATCGTAGTCACCATATGGTGGAACATACTTCAAGTAGACCATGATATAAGACGGCAGAGTCACGAGTCCGGTAAGCGAGTCTGAAATTGCAATGGCGGCAAGGACTATATTCGTAGCATTGCGCACCTTTCTGCGCAGCAGAACTGATATCACAATGAGGTTGACGAGGAATGTAAATATAACCAAGAATTCCCAAACATACAAATAAAATGGTTTTTCAAATGTATAAGCAGCATATATGTAGTTATCCCCATAGTCAAAAGTATATATATCATATTCATTGTAGTGGTCACTTTGTATGGTAAAACCTAACCAGTTCGTGAGGTTCTCCGTTGATTGGGAACTGCCTGTAATGCCAGACAATTTAGAACCGGTACTCAACCACTCATTGGTAGTTGTTATAGTTTGATCAACGGTTGTTATGTCATTCGGAGTTACACTTGTCCTTAGAGACGTCTCGCCGGTAACAGTTACATCGGTGGCTGCTTCTGAAGAGATGTTAAACACGTAAGTTATATTTTCCATGTTTAATAACACATTACAGTTCCTAATAAAAGGCTGAAAGGATATGGCATTGTATTCATTCACATGTCGATTCCACCCTCATAATTGAGCGTCAGGGACACACTGTTGTTGGTTTAGCACTGAAAACAAAGAGTTAACTTTATTATAAATACGACATATAGCGGTCATTCTCCGATAACTTATACGTTTACGCTCTGCCTAAAAGTTCTATGCAGTTACATTTCTTCATGCATTTTATTGATATTATCTATTTATTAAAATCACTCGACTGTTTAAAATAGAAGAAGAAAAAAGTCCAAAACAGAATTTAAGGTATTAGATACAATAAAATAGGACTATGATAGTAGATCAAACATTCTTATGTACTATGTTAGAGAAACACCTAGGAAAATATAATTGTTAGGCTATGGACCGCAACTGTAAAGCGCGAACTATTTTCGTGTTAAAATAAAACAATAATACTTATCTTTCTGATTTTTAGTTTCCCAAAATGAAGTGCATATTGATACTACAAATGTCATACTGTGATGAAAGCAAAACAGGAAAGGATAAGAATGAAAGACAAGTCTTATAGAATTTTTCTCCTTAGCGGGCAAAATATAACTATATGAGTATATCGAACTAAAATCTGTAACGGGGCTAGAAATATAGTCTTAAAATGTGTAAGAAAAAATATGAATCATTACTGCTGAAAAAAAAGGGATGGGGGGGGGGGGGGGGGGGGGGGGGGGGGGGGAGCAATTATGTTGAAGAGTATTTTATCAGTGCATAAAATGCAGGCTGTTGTTTGACTTGAAAAAATTGTTCAAACTTGTGCTAATTATTTTGACTCAAAACATTACGGAAAACTCTATTTTTATCGTCATTACATTGTTTTGTGCTAGAAAGTAAGTAAAAAAAATTAAAAAGGTTAAATAAAAGAAAGAATAGTTACCAGAGTTATAAAACTATGATGTATCCTTACATTAAACACACGCATTTACATGCAGTAATAAAAGCAGTCCTCCTGTTCCTATTCGAAAAGTTATGATGGTATCTATATAATGTTAACATCCTCTATATACTTGTAAATATCCCGCAGTCGCGGAAACAAACGTTATATTAGTTTGAAATCTAACGGAAATACTAAGAAAATATCCTTAAAATAGAAAGAAGCCTATATCTTTCCAATATATATATAGATGTAGTGACTAACTGGGTTAATTTTAGTTGATACCTGTTACACAGAATATGGTTGTAAGTGCAAAATTTTATGAAACATTGGACTATTTTAATGTATATTATTTGTATTTGCTAAGTTCTTGATCTGTCTTTTATAATATCTGTCGGCTATTTTCATTGGTTTTATTTAAGACATGAAATCCTGTTGGTCCGAGTAGTTTATTTAACGACGAGCAAGAGTTTTCGCGCCAATTCTTGAAAATTCTTGAGTTCGTGTCAAGTTCTCGTGCAAAATTATTATGGATATGATATGAGCCGCGCCATGAGAAAACCAACATAGTGGGTTTGCGACCAGCATGGATCCAGACCAGCCTGCACATCCGCGTAGTCTGGTCAGGATCCATGCTGTTCGCTAACAGTTTCTCCAATTTCAATAGGCTTTAAAAGCAAACAGCATGGAGCCTGACCAGACTGCGCAGATGCGCAGGCTGGTCTGGATCCATGCTGGCCGCAAACCCACTATGTTGGTTTTCTCATGGCACGGCTCAATTATGTTTAATTCATGCGCATTTTTCTAATCTCTTCTTTAATATTTGCAGAAGTACGACAAGAGACTATTTTAGGGGACTCCATTGTTAAGAATATTTCAACGATTGAGGGAGTAAAGTTACAGTCTTTCTCTAGTGCCACCATCGGAAAATTGTCCTTTCTGGTCGACCAAAAAGAAAGTTGATTTAAATGATAGTCATTTTATCGTTATTCATGTTGGTTCAAATAATATTTAGTAATCGTCAGTGATTACATTCTATGTCATCAGATTTTACCAATATAATAGCTGCCATCAGACATGAAATTCCTACAATAAAAAATCATTGTATCTTCAATTCTTCCTCGACTGGTGGATCATACTATATATGATATCAAAATAAAGGAGTTAAACCATTTCCTTGAAGATGTTTTGGCTGCTGAGCTGAACTGTAAGTTCAACTGTTCCTATCGTCCTTTTTGTTCCAAGGGCAAGTAAAATAAATCTGTTGCAAAATTAGAAGGGGGTCTATATTTGAATTCCGAAAGCTCTAATCGCCTAAGAATTTCTTTTTGTGGGTAATTTCTACCTTGCCAACATAATCATCCATAAGTTCATTTAAGTTCAGCAGTTTTCTTATTAAATAAGTATGGATTCATTTTATAAGAGTTAACATGTCTTTGTCAAATTACAGATACATGAAAAAATTTCTGTTATTTAAGATAAGATGGATGTTATACCAGAATCTCATTGCTTATTTTATCATTTAATGCAGTTTGCTATTTTTGTTGCCTTTTTGCTTATTCTTATTTATGCGTGTTTTGTTGTTTTGGTTTTGCTTTGCATTGACTGTTGATTGGCGGGTTATTTGAGATTTTGTTTTATAATTAAGGTTCAAATTATTTGATTGACATTTGGACTTAAGTTTAACAAATGTAACAAGTCATTCATTAATTCATTCATTAAATCTTATTAATATAGTTGACGTCTGTCTTATTCTTTTTATGCAAGGAGTTATTTGGACTATTTTAATGTATCTAATTGAGGAGGACAGCAGTTCCCTTTTTGTATTCGCTTGATATAATCTAGCCGATAAAGCACTGATAACGTAAAGTATTTTCATAACTCTTCATTAAGCTCTTTATATTACATGAACTGTAGAAATATCATTGTAATCATTCCATAAGTAGCCCATCACACCTATAATTACAAGAATATATGAGACAGCGCCCTTTACAATTACTGGATAGTATTATTGGGCACTTCCGGGGAAATAGGAGATGTCTATATTTATTCTATTTTGTTGGGTTTAACGTCTCACCGACAAAATTATAGGTCATATGGCACTTCCAGGGAAGTAGGAGATGTCACTAGAGTGTCTATATTTATTTTATTTTGTTGGGTTTAACGTCGCACCGACAAAATTATAGGTCATATGGCGGCTTTCCAGCTTTGATGGTGGAGGAAGACCCCAGGTGCCCGTATTTTATAGTTATATAATCATCTCGAAAGTCATTGAAATTCGTCACCTTAAAGGGGTAACCATCTGGAAGAAAACACTTGCATAATAAGTGGTAAACAAAACAACGAAACTTATAGATGCAGAGTTTTATTGTTGTTATAGTCTTTTATCAGTCAGTTCACAAGGATTTCTATATGCTTGATCTCATATGGCCGTTAAGCTGGATATAAGAGAATCCCGTTGAAACAGGTCGCTTTATCATTGTGTATTCCTTCGTAGTGCGCACATGCGCCAACACTGACAACATCATCAATAGCAAGATATACAGGCGTTGTCGCTGTTATCTGATATGATCCAACTTCATCAGCACCGAACTTATCGGAGAAAAGCTCAAGTATATCATTTCCGTTCTTCTGAACATAACATTGAACCTTTTGGTAGTCTTTTTCCTGTGCAGGGGACAGTGTGACGGCTATGTAGTACATACAGGCAACTAGAGCCTTGAATCGTCCTGTAGTACTGTTGTATCCATTACCATTGTTCATGACCACATTAGGAAATGTTACATTAGTGCCAAGGATTTAAAAACCAGTGGCTAAATACTCGACTTCAGTTTCTGCAAAATGCAAATACATCTTGAATCTCTGGAAATACTAAATTCCTCATTTTCTGTTACTGTAATCTAATTTAATTGTTTTAGTGTTTATTTGACGCATGTCTTCTGAAGCTGAAGTAACTTAATTTAAAACAGAGAAAACATTTAATTCTTCATGTTCGCGTCCCTCAATCATTTCTATGTTAATAATCTTTTCATCAGCTCTGTAACTGTAACTTGAACTACTATTACAATGACCACTAAATAAATGTAGATTCTGAATTTGTTTGAACTTTCAGTAAGAGCATTAATGATCTAAAGCTTACGGTATTTTAATAATGAAAAAAAATCAAGATCTATGAAAATGATAATAAGTATACAAACGCTATCAAGGAACATAAAAGGTAAATGTAGAAGCGCAGAGCACACCAAACGCTTTTTTTACAACATAATTAAAGCACATACTGTATTGGCAACATTCTATAGATGTAATATTATGCAAGTCAAGTAATCACAGGTCAAAATGATTTACCTTGGATGGTTTCTAAGCTGCTAATACGCTGTTCCAGACTGTTGAGCTTACAATCTGCGAAACAGAAGAAATAAAAATTTTAGTCACTTCCATATTAAATTGGTTACTCATTTCTTATAGCCACAGAATATTCTGAACGTTGAGTCGTATATAATTCGTAACAAATATTGTCAGTCCAGAGCTAATTGTGTAACAATGGAACATTAAAGCCCTGCTCCCGTCCTACCTTTTAACCTTGAATTGTCACTGAAAAGCATGAAAACCCTGACTATAGACACTTGTTAAAATAGAGTCTATTTCATATACAATTCTATATGAAATACCTGTGGTTTTGAGTGCTAAAGTGTGGCATGTGGCCGTTAACTGTTACCTATTGTAATCATGGGTTGCATACACACAAAAGAATTTGAATAGCCGGGGAGCAGAGCTTTAAAAACAATATATATATAAACTTAGGCTTGGAAATAACCTTTATAGAGCTGGTAGAAATTTCATGAAATGTCTAACAGGATTGGATTTGTCAAATAAATGTATGTTGTTAATCAAATAATCAAATTATATCATGTGCATTTCATGCTATAATATAATATAATTAATCATATCAGCACAGAGCAATTCTAAAATGCAACAAAAGTTCAAAAGCAATCTACCAGTCTACAAAATTATCGTTAAGGTTTTTGTGATGTGCACAGCTGCGGCTACTGCATTCGTCTTGAAACTTACTGCAAATCCACTACCGTTGATCAGAAGTGTACCAGCATGATAAATAACTATGCTGCAAATGTAGCATAATGCTACACTAATGATGCACACATACAACATTCATGCGTTATAAGCAGTAAAGACATCAAATATACTGCAAGTAGCTACTGCAACTAAGTTGCATTTTCTAAATTATCATAAGTACTGAATTCAAGCATAATACTGCAAGCATGCTGCACATCTGATGTGTTTCCATTATAGCGATAATGCACATTGATTTTGCGCATTAGCGTCTGCAGAAGCCCGTATGTATGTTTTAAATATCCATAACCGGGGCCCAGAAATTAACAGCACTACTAAAAACCTGCACTGAAGACTTTTAAACGATTTGTTTTTATTTCTCTTTGTTACGAACATAACATTACCCATTATTTGAAATAGTGCTTATATTTTTTAAACAGGAACAAAATTTAAAAAATTATTACTTGGCATTCGAGTTATTTTGAGTATAAAAACATCTCATGTTTAGATGAGTTCGAACATATTGAATAGCTTTCAAGATTTATATGAATTCTGTGAGAAATTAGATAAAAAAACATACCGGCGAACATACTTCCTAAAACAAACAATATCATTCCAAAAATAAATAAATAAATAAATAAATAAATAAATAAATAAATAAATAAAAAACAATTGCACAAGTTACACGCAGTTTGATACATTTATGGTTCGTCTACGAAAAAATATAAGGCTCGGCAATAGCCTCGCCTAATATATTTTCTTTAACTCGCCTAATAAATTTAAATTTATCCGACAGTAACCTAATATTCTCTATAGATCTCCGTCTGCGCAATAATAGAAAATCATTTCAAATATAAAATCGTGTGTTAACAGCACGTGAATTGCCTTGTTTGCACACGATTTTTCTCCCATTAATACACAGGCGGATCCAAAGAAAAATGTGTAACGGGTGTTAATCTGAATTTATACCGCACAAACTTTGTTTCAGGCTGATGGGATAGCATATTACAATGAAAATTGATAAACTGCAATACTTCAACATTACATGTTCTACTGGCATTCACGAAAATGTTTAAGAATATTTAACCTATGTAATGTGACTGGACTGGTAACAAAAACAAGAAATATTACATTAAAGATTTAAATTGCTGATATCAAATTACTGTTGAAACCGCGTGCAAGGGGCATAGCTCCGTTGCCTAAGGTCCCTCTATAAATTCCAGTTTATTTAGTTCTGTCCATGGTTGTGTTGTCTAGGACATGTCAATTGTTTTATATAGGAACTATACGCCGTTTTTCAAAGACTTATACATAGCGCATCATTGAATGTTTCATGTATTCCGCCGTATGAACACATCTGCGGGTGTCTAAAAAGTTCTGGTACTTTTAGTAACATGTGCAAATGCAGATTTCCGGGCAACCCGAGGATAGAGAGCATGGACGTTAACGTAACATGTGTTTCCACTATAGTCTGTGAACATGATTAATTAAACAGAGCTTGCAGCATTGTCATATTTTTCGTGTTGGGCGGCGACCTCTGTAGTAGCAGTTTCTTTTGTCAATTCTAAAATACTACTGTCAATCGATGTCTTGTATACAATACCCAAGCAGCTTCAACTCTGAAGCAAACTAATCCAAAATTTAAACCAATATATATGGCCATAATATTTCATTCTAGTTTAATTTTGTGCCAAATTTGACCAGTAATTCAAAAGTATTGATCCTTGATCCATCAAAATTTTTAAAATGTTTGCACTATTGTGCTGTTAATCCTTTAGCTAAGTACGTGTATCTGTAATGGCCTTTCAGTTAGGTGGGAGACACGCAACATCATCTCAGAAATTTCAGATACCTAGACTGGAATTCGAATCCGGGACCACTGGATTGACAGTTAAGCATGATACTTGACCATACTAGATTGCAATTTAGCACTAGAGCAAAAATTATTTCTAAGGAGACTCCATATACTGTCTGAATGAATGAATATTGTAGTGTTCATGTTTGAAATTAAAGACGAACTAATACATCGGCTTTGTGGGAAAATTGACTCTACCAATAGATGGTTACAAAACACAATAACATCATCGTGTCTTATTTTCCTAGACGGACAATTTAAAGAAAAAGCAAAAACAAATGTTGAAAACTGTACCACTTACACACATCTGGCTTTGTTTCGCATGTCTGTCCAGCAGAAAATACAAGATAAGAAGCAAAGGTTAAAAGTAGCGCGAAGAACATTCTCTGTCTTTTCACTGTAGTGTATGCTCCTTTGTTGAATGAATATGTTCTGTGTAGCTAAACACTCAGCTTTATAAACTGTTCGTTCAGTTATGCATCAAAACACAAGTCTTCTGTATTGATACTAGGAAAGGTATATGTCATGCAATATTTCGTCAACATTAATTAACGTTTATGATCGTGTAAAGAATGTTTATTGTCAGATTTCACTTTGATGAAGGGCATTTCATTCTGACCTGATAAGAACGGTCATACTGTTCTGACATGTTCCCTCTATCAAACATAGTCGAGTACAAATACACAACTTAATTATCCCACATTACTATGTAGCCAAGTTAATATTAAATCAACTCAAAATGATAGGTGACAGTTAACAGTTTCCAGCCCTAAATTCGAACTGGTTAAAATCAGAAATATAAGGTAAGTTAGCAAATTGAGTAGATTGATAGAAATTTTTATCGTAGTAAATGAAAGTCATTAGAATCAATCACACTGAAAATTCATTGTTCAGCCAGTCACTGATGTATAGCGAGTACCTGTTGAGAAATGGCGGTGAATGCGAAACTATATGCAAAAATATATCTTTCTTTCAGTTAGTCATAAAAACAGAATCTCATTTGACAGGGTCCACAGGAGATTCTAATCAGCTCCAAAACGGTACGAATAGCACATACTTTTAAATACATGCTCTGGTTACGGTGTGTCCTGAAATTCTAGAGCAGTAAACTAAATATTTCTATCATTTGCAGGGACGTTCCTATGGATTTCTGAAGATTGGCAAAGATGCATGTTTTAGTCACCGGATTTTGCGGCCGTTCTCCACAGAGGTCCAGGCTTACGTGTACCTAAGACGAAAGATGGAAATTTCCTTGACCGAATATTGAATGAAGTCAGTCATTGTAAATCAAAAACTGTATGTTGTCTTTCTCAGACTTACAGACTGTCGTAGTAGTGGCTTTCATTTGAGTAAGACATATGCTTGAGGTACCTTTATAAGGGTGATGTACGATTGAAGGTACCTCAAGCATATGGCTTACTCAAGTTTTTGTTGCCAGTAAGCTGTAAAGACTCAAGATTTCGAGACTCAAAAGTTCCATTTTTGGTGTTACGCTAATTCTTCATTTCCATCTCTCGGTGTTACCTCATAAAAAGTGCATGAAACACAATTTATCTATTCCCTTTCATAATCAAATGTCACAAATCGTTCAACTAGTGTAATTAGCCACCAGACTGCCTACAAAATGAGGTGAAATATTTATTGCTGTATCAATGAAGGCCGACGAAACACAAAATTCGCCTTCAGAACGATTCCTAGAAAAGAAATGATTTTCTGGAGCAACTACTTATTGCCTATTGAAACATAATGTTTTTTTTTCAGCCGTATGCACGTATTCAATTGTTACCATACTACAAAAGATACTTGCCAGTTTACTCACCGTGTATTCTTTCTGTGGTGAATTCCGCAATTTATTTGCGCACTCTAGTGTTATAACGGTCGTAGGGAAACAACTAAATTTCCATAGGCCCACATTGTAATGTTTCCGGTCATGGGACCTTCCTAACATTTAAACTTTTGATGCCACCTACTCAGGTTGAAAGAACTATCCAAAAACTATCGAAAAACTGCAGGAAATATATATGTTGACCATCATTTTTGGGCACTTTTTTCTCTTTGAACTCGGTTACCCATAGTCCGGCCTTGAATTTTTTTTTATTTTTCATAAAAATGCCCTACTGATAGAACATGCATATTTCTCACACAAAATGCATCGTTTCATATTATTTTAGCCTGTAATCATAGACTATAGTTTTATTTTATGAAATAAGATAGTTTTCAAACACATCCAACATATTTTGCACCAATGGGAGATCACTTTACATGATAGATATTCACTGCAGAATACCATATACTTTTTCAGCCAATCAGAGGCCTCCTTGGTTACTTCCCTCTGACCTATAGTTTGAATGATCTGTTATTTGCGCATGTTGGTGTTACTGGATATACACGGTGCAATAGGTAACAATTAACGACCGCGCGCCACACTTTAGCACGCAAAACCACATGTATTTTATATAGAATCTTATATAAAATAGACTCTATTTTGTCAGGCGTCACTGTTCATAGTCAGGATTGTCATGCTTTTTCAGTGACAATTTAAGGTTAAAAGGTAGGACTGGAGCAGGGCTTTAAGCGGAATAATATTATAGTCCAATTGAATATAATACTCCATGATCCCGAAGAACCAGAAATTATAACGAAACTTACGAAACGGTGCCTTTTAAGGTGTTGCTATGTTGAGACCGGGCAGTTTTGCTCTCACGACCAGAGAGTGATTAATTAATCAATATAAAAGTGTAGCTTACATTTTCAGGTATATGCTTCATAAACAGTTAAAGTTACAGCTATCTCGCGTCTCTTATCCCGTTCATGAACCGGAATTCGTATTTAAAGCTCACATTACATGTATTATTGCTATTATCTAAAATTGATAAACCTATTTCATAACAGTGATTTGTTTTCGTTAATTTTATCTATTATGCAATTATTTAGATGTAAATCATATCTCACTCACAGAAGGGCGGTAGTTTGAACATGGCTTTGAACAATGTAAGTATTATGACAGAACTATATTCTTTCGACCAAAATCGTCGGGCAAAATCGCCATTTGATTTCGGAACATTACACATTTTTGTTTTGAAATGTTATTTTTATTCTAACGAAATTATCCTGAAACGGGCTGGTTAAAGCTCAAAATTATCTTTAAGAACTGTTTGGTAACCAAGGTGCCTAAATTTTACAATTAAAAATATCCTTTCAATATCGCTTCTGGCGATTAGTTACAAACAAATCAAGATATTTTGAAAATTAAATTAAAAAATGACGCAAATGGTAGCGTCCTTTTACACGAAATAGCAGAGCAAAAGCCTTGTTCCGAAATATGTTTTATTTATTTTATTAAGTTGGCTAATAAGTAGAAAACCGACTGATGATCGATTCATTGTTTTATTATTACTTCAAATGAATTATTAGATATATACTTATTTAATTATCTGATGGTGCGGCAATTTTCCTTTGGTCTTTTCAACATGATAAACATGGCAACACCCAAAAATAGATAAAAAATGTGCACACTTTTCCACTACTTTTAGTATCAAGGCGTAGCTTATAAAACATTTGTTTAAGATGCATGACACTCCTTTATATGATAACCATAATTACTGCGTGATGCGATAATCTGTCTAGTAGTCTAAAGAGTCCGGTGGTCCCTGTTCAGAGGTGGTCGCTTTTCAGGTGGTCTCTGGTCACAGATGGTTCCAGGTCACAGGTGGTCTCTGTTCACAGGTGCTCCCTGTCCACAGTTGGTCCCTGATCCCAGATGTTCTCTGTTCACATAGTGCTCCCTGTCCACAAGTTGGTCCCTGATCAAAGGTGGTCCCTGTTCACAGATGTTCCCTATTCACAGGTGGTCCATGTTCACATGAGGTCTCTTTTCGCAGGTGTTCCCTGTCTACAGTTGGTCCCTGATCACAAGTGGTCCCTATTCACATGTGGTCTCTGTTCACAGGAGGTCCCTGTTCACATGTGGTCTCTGTTCACAGCTGGTCCCTGTTCACATGTGATCTTTTTTCACCGGTGGTCTCTGATCACCGATTGTTCCTAATAAATGGTGATCTCTGTTCACAGGTGGTTCCTCACACAGGTCGTCCCTGTTCACATGTGGTTTCTGTTCAAAGGTGGTCCCTGTTCACATGTGATCTCTGTTCACCGATGGTCTCTGATCACCGATTGTTCCTGATAACTGGTGATCTTGTTCGCAGGTGGTTCCTGACCACAGGTGGTCCCTGTTCACATGTGGTCTCTGTTCACATGTGATCTCTGTTCACAGGTGGTCCCTGTTCACATTACGTCTCTATTCACAGGTGCTCCCTGTCTACAGTTGGTCCCTGATCGCAAGTGGTCCCTGTTCACATGTGGTCTCTGTTCACAGGTGGTCTCTGTTCACATGTGGTCCCTGTTCACATGTGATCTCTGTTCACCGGTGGTCTCTGATCACCGATTGTTACTGATAACTGGTGATCTCTGTTCACAGGTGGTTCCTGACCATAGGTGGTCCCTGTTCACTCGTGGTCTCTGATAACAGATGGTTCCTGGTCACAGTTCGTCCCTGACTATAGGTGGTCTCTCATCACAGGTGGTTCCTGTTTTCAGGGGGTCTCTGTTTAAAGTTTTCCCTGATCACAGGTAGTCCCTGTTCTCAGGTGGTCTCTAGCACGTGTTTATCTACGCGGAAATTCTGTGTGGGCTAATGGTCTTTATTTGCAAGAACAAGATAAAATAAACTTTATATGTTTAATTAGGGCCTTTACGGTCAGATAGTGTATGCTGACAGATGGTCTTGAGCACAGGCTATGCTTCAGACAGAAATTATACAGATGATCTTTATTCACATTTTATAAACTAGTAATCTGGAAAAAAAATAATTCGGAAATAAAACTCATGCCAGATGGTCTCTGTACAGAGATTGTCTTTAGCACAGTTTTGACTGTAGCTATAAACAGTTTTTCGAAGATGAATGCTTTTTGAGATGTTTCTCGATAGGGCTTACAACTTATTTTTTCTTTGGCTAGAACATCTGTGCCCTTTAAATATATACAGTCTGGTTGTCAATTATTTGATAAAGTTGATAACTTGTAACATTTTTTTCTGGGGTTCAAAGAGGGAACGAATATTTAAAATAAAACAAGAAAATAATTAGTTATCAATGCTTTTTAATTAAATGTTGTCCATGCAATAAACAGTTAAAGAACTGAAACTGTTACATTATCTTTCGCTTTAAATATCGGGGCTTCCACAACAGATGTTGCTATGTATTGTACAATGCATAGCGAAAATCTACCGCGTCCATTAGAGGCGGCTAATTTTCTTCGAATTTTCATCACAAATTGCAGTCACCTTCAAAAACAGTTAGATCTTTCTCAACTAAGCTTGAAGCAGCTGAATTAGTTTGTATTTCTGGTTGGCCTGGTGGTGAAGTTTTAATCATAGAATGCATTTCAATCTTCGTTATAGCGCTTCCGGTATCTGTCTTCCTGTTTGAAGTCCTGCGTGAAACTGACGAGGTTGTGGAAACCGACAGTCTATCTGTATCACCGAGGAATCGCCTAACAGGATTGAGATAGGTCCTGAAAAGTGTTTTCCGGAATCTTCTGTTGAAAAAGGTGTAGACATAAAAGTTGGCGTGGAAAGACAGGACCAGAAGAAGTTCATAAACTAAATGAAGAGCTCTGTTTGTTTCTAAATTCATGCCTTGGCCTTGATTGGTTGCCTTGTCTATAGCATTGTACAAAAGCAATATTCCATACGGTATTTCCGGTATCAGAAAAACTAAAACCACTGCTGTAACAATGATAGAAATACGTCGATTTTCTTCCTTCCGTCTCGAAATTTGTGATTTGCTACTATCCATTCGGCACAGATTTCTCTCCCCTGATCTCAATTGAAGAATGAAAAGTGTAGTAAGTATTACAAGCACGACACAGGGTATCAAATGACGTATGAAAAATGTAATGAATAAATACACGCATCCGCCTTCGCAGCCTTTCTCCGTCAGTTCCCATTGACACTTGCCATCAAATGCTCTTTCTCCGAGAAGATGATACACATGTAAAAGTGGGGAAATAAGTACAACAGCCACACAGCAAATTATGGTTTTTGGTAAATTCAACAGAAGTTGTGACCGATATGGGTATCTTATTGATATATATCGCTGAATAGCAAGAAATAAAGTGAGAAATATCGACATTGAATGGAACGACTTGGACAAAAAGTACTTTGAAATCATGTAACCATTGCAAAGGTCTTTCGTTAGTTCACATGCGCCCACTGGTTCCGGCGTCTGGGTATCATTATAAAAAAAGTAACTAGTATTTCCTCCACTTTCATATTGGGTCGTAGAAGATTGTTCACTGCTGGTATAATTTGTGCTGTAATCGTAGTCATCATCATAAAAATAGTAACTAGTATATCCTCCACTTTCATATTGACTCGTAGTAGATTGTTCACTGCTGGTATAACTTGTGCTGTAATCGTAGTCACCATATGGTGGAACATACTTCAAGTAGACCATGATATAAGACGGCAGAGTCACGAGTCCGGTAAGCGAGTCTGAAATTGCAATGGCGGCAAGGACTATATTTGTAGCATTGCGCACCTTTCTGCGCAGCAGAACTGATATCACAACGAGGTTGACGAGGAATGTAAGTATAACCAAGAATTCCCAAACATACAAATAGAATGGTTTTTCAAATGTATAAGCAGCATATATGTAGTTATCCCCATAGTCAAAAGGATGAATATCATGTTCATTGTAGTGGTCACGTTGTGTGGTAAAACCTAACCAGTTCGTGAGGTTCTTCGTTGGTTGAGAACTGCCTGTAATGCCAGACAATTTAGAACCGGTACTCAACCACTCATTGGTAGTTGTTATAGTTTGATCAACGGTTGTTATGTCATTCTGTGTTACACTTGTCCTTAGATACGTCTCGCCGGTAACAGTTACATCAGTGACCGCTTCTGAAGAGATGTTAAACACGTACGTTGTATTTTCCATGTTTAATCACACATTACAGTTCCTAATAAAACGCTGAAAGGATATGGCATTGTATTCATTCACATGTCGATTCCACCCTCATAATTGAGCGTCAGGGACACACTGTTGTTGGTTTAGCACTGAAAACAAAGCGTTAACTTTATTATAAATACGACATATAGCGGTCATTCTCCGATATCTTATACGTTTACGCGCAGTCTCTAACTATACCTGAAGAGTTCTATGCAGTTACATTCCTTCATGCATTTTATTAATATTATGTATTTATTAAAATCACTCGACTGTTTAAAATAGAAGACAAAAAACTTCCAAAACAAAATTAGTGTCTGCAGTCAGTCTTAAATATCACTATCAGTTTGTTCATTGTTTTATAAATATATATATACAAGCATATCTTAGATGGGTTGGGTCGACGATAAATATCCCCAAAGAAACTTTCAACAACTCAATGTGTTTGATACTAAAAAAATACTTCATTCAAAATCCTTATTCTATTTTTGTAATTTGTCCAATATACTTTCTTTCAGTTAAAAATTTCTAACACGATTAAATCGTTCACATGGTCAAAGGTGGTTGCAAAGAGGAACGTCTTGCAATAACATATATAAAAACGATTTCGACTGGCAACATCTGTGTGGTACAATTATTTTTTACTATTTTTAATTTGTTTTGTGATAGCCTTAATTCATTTTATGATGTTATAAGATTGAATTAAAGGTATTAGATACAATAAAATAGGACTATGATAGTAGATCAAACATTCTTATGTACTATGTTAGAGAAACACCTAGGAAAATATATTGTTAAGCTGTGGACCGCAACTGTAAAGTGCGAACTATTTTCGTGTTAAAATAAAACAATTATACTTATCTTCCTAATTTTTAGTTTCCCAAACTGAAGTGCATATATTGATACAAATGTCATACTGTGATGAAAGCAAAACAAGAAAGGATAAGAATGAAAGACAAATCTTACAGAATTCTTCTTTTTAGCGGACAAAATATAACTGTATGAGCATATCGAACTAAAATCTGTAACGGAGCTAGGAATATAGTCTTAAAATGTGTAAGAAAAAAGATTATGAATCATTACTGCTGAAAAGAAAAAAAAGTGGGGGGGGGGGGGGGGGGACAAGTATCTTGAAGAGTATTATATCAGTGAATAAAATGCAGGCTGTTCTTTGATTGGAAAAAAAGTTCACACTTGTGTTAAGGACAAGTGATACAATTATTACTCATTCGAACGACTGCCTGTATTTCAGTCACTGATAAAATATAGAGTGATATTTATTATTTCTTTTGTACGGTAATTGTGTATATCACTTGATCTAGTGCGTATTAAATGTGTTTCCGTTAGATATAATCAATCTTCAATCCTTTAATTCAGTAAACTATATTGCAGTCTAAAATGCTCACATCCATTTATCTTATACTTGTATCATATAATGTCAAATTGACTGATTAAAGATTATTGATGAAAGCAATTAATTCGTTCTCTCAACAAACTCGTACAAGAAAGACTGAAAAAGGTCGTCCTTTTTATAATAAGCTGTATAAGAATAATTACAACTGGATGCATTTTAGTCAATTTCAACTTCTGGAGAATCGCATATTCCACAAAGACGGAGTATATGCGAGGTTATAGAACATGTGTCACGACAAATACATTTATTCAAGATAAGGTTATTGCACAAAAATGTCGTGTATATGTTTTATGTGTTATATGTAATTAATCTGACGCTAACAATAATCAAAGTAATTACATTTAATTAATATTGACTAACAGCCAGCAATTTTAATAATTCTGAACATTTTGAACATTACGGAAAGCTCTATTTTTATCTTCATTACATTGTTTTGTGCTAGAAAGTAAGTACAAAGAAATGAAAAAAAGGTTAAATAAAAGAAAGAATACTTACCAGAGTTATAAAACGATAATGTATCCTTACATGGAACACACACATTTACATGCAGTAATAAAAGCAGTCCTCCTGTTCCTAGTGTATTCGAAAGGTTATGATGGTATAATGTTAACATCCTCTAATACTTGTAAATATCCCGCAGTCGCGGAAACAAACGTTATATTAGTTTGAAATCTAACGGAAATACTACGAAAATATCTTTCAATAGAAAGAATCCTATATCTTTCTAAAAATATATAAATGTAGTGACTGACTGCAGAAGTACGACAAGAGACTATTTTAGGGGACTCCATTGTTAAGAATATTCCAACGATTGAGGGAGTAAAGTTACAGTCTTTCTCTAGTGCCACCATCGGAAAACTGTCCTTTCTGGTCGACCAAAAAGAAAGTTGATTTAAATGATAGTCATTTTATCGTTATTCATGTTGGTTCAGATAATATTAGTAATCGTCAGTCATTACATTCTATGTTATCAGATTTTACCAATATAATAGCTGCCATCAGACATGAAATTCCTACAATAAAAATCATTGTATCTTCAATTCTTCCTCGACCGGTGGATCATACTATATATGATATCAAAATAAAGGAGTTAAACCATTTTTTGAAGATGTTTTGGCTGCTGAGCTGAACTGTAAGTTCATCTGTTCCTATCGTCCTTTTTGTTTCAAGGGCAAGTAAAAAAGTCTGTTTTGCAAAATTAGAAGGGGCTCTATATTTGAATTCCGAAAGCTCTAATCGCCTAGGAATTTCTTTTTATGGGTGATTTCTAGCTTGCCCACTTAATCATCCATAAGTTTATTTAGGTTCAGCAGTTTTCTTATTAAACAAGTATGAATTCATTCTATAAGAGTTAAAATGCCTTTGTCAAATTACAGATACATGTAAAAGTTTCTGTTATTTAAGGTAAGATGTTATACCAGAATCTCATTGCTTATTTTATCATTTAATGCAGTTTGCTATTTTTGTTGCTTTTCTTGCTTATTATTATTTATGCTACTTTTGTTGCTTTAATTTTCCATTGCATTGAATATTGATTGGCGGGTTATTTGTTATTGTGTTTGTTTGATAATTAAGGTTCAAATTATTTGATTGACATTTGGACTTAAGTTTAACAAATGTAACAAGTCATTCATTCATTAAATCTTATTAATATAATTGACGTCTGTCTTATACTTTTTATGCAAGGAGTTATTTGGACTATTCTAATGTATGTAATTGAGGAGGACAGCAGATCCCTTTTTGTATTCGCTTGATATAAACTAGCCGATAAAGCACTGATAAAGTATTTTCATAACTCTTCATTAAGCGCTTTATATTACATGAACTGTAAGAATATCATTGTAATCATTCTAAAAGTAGCCCATCACACCTGTAATTACTAGAATATATGAGACAGCGCCCTTTACAATACTGGATAGTATTATTGGACACTTCCGGGGAAATAGGAGATGTCTATATTTATTCTATTTTGTTGGGTTTAACATCTCACCAACAAAATTATAGGTCATATGGTACTTCCGGGAAAGTAGGGGATGTCACTAGAGTGTTTATATTTATTTTATTCTGTTGGGTTTAACGTCGCACCGACAGAATTATAGGTCATATGGCGACTTTCCAGCTTTGATGGTGGAGGAAGACCCCAGGTGCCCGTATTATATAGTTACATAATCATCTGGAAAGTCATTGAAATTCGTCACCTTAAAGGGGTAACCATCTGGAAGAAAACACTTGCATAATGAGTGGTAAACAAAATAACGAAACTTATAGATGCAGAATTTTATTGTTGTTATAGTCTTTTATCAGTCAGTTCACAAGTATTTCTATATGCTTGATCTCATTTGGTCTTTAAGCTGGATATAAGAAAATCCCCTTGAAACTGGTCGCTTTATCATTATGTATTCCTTCGTAGTCGTCACATGCACCAACACTGACAACGTCACCAATGGCAAGATATACAGGCATTGTCGCTGTTATCTGATATGATCCAACTTCATCAGCACCGAACTTATCGGAGAAAAGCTCAAGTATGCCGTCTCCGTTCTTTTGAACATAACAATCAACTTTTTGGTAGTCTTTTTCCTGTGCAGGGGACAGTGTGACGGCTATGTAGTACATACCGGCAACTGGAGCCTTGAACTGACCTGTAGTACTGTTGTATCCATTACCATTTTTCATGACCACATTAGGAAAAGTAACGTCAGTGCCAAGTATCTCAAAACCAGTGGCTAAATACTCGACATGAGTTCCTGCAAAATATGGATCAAAAGCCTGTTACATACAGTAAGAGCTCAATTAAGTTAATTTTAACTCTCTGGAAATATTACATGTTACAATCGTTTCCTGTTACTGTTATCTAATTTAATTGTTCTAGTGTTTATTTGGCGCATATCTTCTGAAGTTGATGTAGCTTAATTCAAAACCAAGAAACCATGCATGTAATTCTTCGTGTTTGCGTCCATCAATCAATTTTTTATCAGTAACCTTTTCATCACGTCTGTAACTGTATTTTGAACTACCATTAGAGTCAACACTACATAAATGAATTTGTTTGAACTTTCCGTAAGAGCATTACTGATCTAAAGCTTACGGTATTTCAATAATGAAAGAAATCAAGATCTTTGAAAATGATAATAAGTATACAAGCACTATCAAGAAAGATAAAAGGTAAAAATAGAAGTACAGAACACCCCTAACACTTACAGATTTTTTTAACATAATTAAAACTGATACTGCATTGGCAACATTCTATGAATTCCTAGAACTTGTAATATTATGCAAATCAAATAATCACACAAAATGATTTACCTTGGATGGTTTCTAAGCTGTTAAGTTGCATTTTCTAAATTATCATAAGTACTGAATTCAAGCATAATACTGCAGGCATGCTGCACATCTGATGTTTTTCTATTGTAGGGATAATGCACATTGTTTTTTCGTGTATTAACGTCTGCGGAAGCCCGCATGTATGTTTTAAATATCCATAACCGGGGCCCAGAAATTAACAGCACTACCAAAAGCATGCACTGGAGATTTTTTTTTAAGATTTGTTTTTTTATCTCCTTTTTACGAACATAACATTACCCATAATTTGGAATATTGCTTATATTTTTTTTAAACAGGAACAAAATTTCAAGAATAATTACTTGGCATTCGAGTGACTTTGAGTATGAAAACATTTCGAGTTCAGATGAGTACTGAATAGCTTTCAATATTTATATGAATACGACGAGAAATTAGGTTAAACATGCCGACGGACATACTTCCTAAAAACAAAATCATTCAAAAAAAAAAAAAGAAACAATTGCACAAGTTACAAGAAATTTAATACATTTATGGTTATCGACAAAAGCTGAACAAGGCAGATGCTCAAGAAGGGTGCAAACAAATTGAAAAGCTAGTAAGTACATTGTAGGAGCTAATGCGTTTTGGGTTGATAACGTATATAGCAAAACATCCTATGGACAAGACTGCATGTTTTATGTTACAAAAAGAAGTTATTACATTAGATCTCCGTCTGCGCAAGGATAGAAAAGCATTTCAAACATAAAATCGTGTGTTTACAGCACGTAAATTTGCCTTGTTTGCACACGATTTTTCTCCCGTTAATACACAGGCGGATCCAGTGAGAAAAAGCAGGTTTTTTTTGCATGATGCAAGAATACAGAAAAATGTGTAACGGGTGTTAATCTGAATTTATACCGCACAGACTTTGTTTAGACTTATCGGATAGCATACAATGAAAACTGATAAACTGCAATACTTCAACATTACATGTTCTACTGGCATTCACGAAAATGTATAAGAATATTTAACCTAAGTAATTTAATATCGTAACAAAAACAAGAAATATTATATTAAACATTTAAAATGCTCATATCAAATTACATTACTGTTGAAACCGCGGGCAAGGCGCATAGCTCCGTTACCTAATGTCCCTCTATAAATTCCAGTTTATTTAGTTCTGTCCATGGTTGTGTTGTTTAAGACATTTCCGTTATTTTACATAGGAACCACTCGCCGTTTTTCATTGAACTATACATAGCGCATCATTGAATGTTTCATGTATTCCGCCGTATGAACACATTTGTGGGTGTCTCTAAAAAGTTCTGGTACTTTAGTAACATGTGCAAATGGTGATTTCTGGGCAACCCGAGATAAAGAGCATGGATGTTAACATAACATGCATATCTACTATAGTCAGTGAACATGATTAATTAAACCGATCCTGCAGCATTTTCAATTTTTTTTCCGTGTTGAGCGACCTCTGTAGTAGCATTTTTTTTGTCAATTTTAAAATGATACTGTCAGTCGATGGCTTGTATACAATACCCAAGCAGCTTCAACTCTGACGCAAACTAATCCAAAATTTAAACCAATATATATGACAATAATATTTTATTCTAGTTTAATTTTGTGCCAAATTTGACCAGTAATTCAAAAGTATTGATCCTTGATCCATCAAAAAGTTTACAATGTTTGTACTATTTTTGCTGTTAATCCTTCAGGAAGTGTTCACCAGCTATTCTAAGTACATGTACCTGTAATGACCTTTCAGTTAGGCGGGGGACACGCAACGTCATCTAAGAAATTTCAGATACCTAGACTGGGTTTCGAACCCCGGACCACTGGATTGACAGTAAAGCATGATACTTGATCATCGGGCCACAATAGATCACAATTTAACAATAGAGCAAAAAATATTTCTAATGAGACTCCAGAGTCTGTCTGAATGAATATTGCTTTGTTCATGTTTAAAATCAAAGACGAACTAGTACCTCGGCTGTTTAGGAAATTTGAGTCTACCATAAGATGGCTACATAAACACAATAACATCTTCGTGTCTTATTTTCCTAGACGGACAATTTAAAGAAAAAAACAACAAAGAAAAATGTTGAAAACTGTAACACTTACACACATCTGGCTTTGTTCCGCATGTCTGTCCAGCAGAAAATACAGGATAAGAAGCGAAGGTTAAAAGTAGCGCGAAAATCATTCTCTTTCTTTTCACTGTAGTGTATGCTCCGTTCGTGATTGTTTGAATATGTTCTGTGTAGCTAAACACTCAGCTTTATATATTGTTCGATGCGGTATGCATAGAGGCACTAGTCTACTGTAATGATACTGGGAAAGGTATATGTCATGCAATAATTCGTCAACATTAATTAGCATCTATGTTCGTGTATAGAACGTTTATCGTCAGATTTTACTTTGATGAAGGGCAGTTCGTTCTGACCTGATAAGGAAGGTCATGCTGCTCTGACATGATCCGTCTATCAAACAAGCCGAGTACAAAACACATAATTATCCTAAAGTACTATGTAATCAAGTTATTATCAAATCAACTAAAAATTATAGGGGGCAGATAACAGTTTCCAGCCCTACATTCGAATTGGTCAAAAGCAGAAATATAAGGTAATTAAGCTAGCAAATTGGGTAGATTGATAATAGTGAATGAAAGCTTTCTGTAAGTCATTAGAATCGATCACACTGAAAATTCATTGTTCAGCCAGTCACTGATGTATAGCGAGTACATGTTGAGAAATGGCTGTGAATGCGAAACTATATGCGAAACTATTTCTTTCCTTCAGTCGGTCAGAAAAACAGACGCTCATTTGACAGTGTCCCCAGGAGTTTCTAATCAGCTCAAAAACGGTACGAACAGCATAAACTTTTGAATACATGTTCTGGTTATGGTGTGTCCTGGAATTCTAGAGCAGTAAACTATATATTTCTATCATTTGCAGGGAGGTTCCTATGGATTTCTGAAGATTGGGAAAGATGCATGTTTTAGTCACCGGATTTTGCGGCCGTTCTCCACAGAGGTCCAGTCTTAGTTGTACCTAAGACGAAAGATGAAAATTTCCTTGACCGAGTATTGAATGAAGTCAGTCATTGTGAATCAAAAAATGTATGTTATCTTTTTCAGATTTACAGACTGGTTTGGTTGTTCGGGACGTCACAGCTTGTTTTGGAAGCTCATTTCCCCACAGGCGCGGAGTATTTGTAATGGGTTTTTGTCAGTGCAATGTATGTCCTATTTCTTTCAGTTTTAAAAACTTATAATAATGTCATCAATTTCAAAAACCCGATTTCAAAGAGACAAATAAGTTCCATAAGACAGTAAGACAGGAGCAGAAAAGAAAGCAATTTTGTTGGACATCGCTTCGAAAATTCCTTTACTTCAAAGAAAAAAAAAACAAAAAAAAACTGAAACTGTTTTATTTTATTAAACGCCTTTTTTACGTAAAACTTATTCAATTGCGTTTTACAAACATAAAAAATACGTTTAAAAAATTAAGACATTTCAAAGATGTATGAAATAAATGAGCATAAATATCATTGTGAATAAACTTTTTAGTAAATATTAAACAAAAGACCAGGCATCAGATAAAATTAATAAAATATTAAAATATTAAGATACAGTAAGATAGCTGTTTTCTTAGTAAGTAAGTAGAAGTGAGTTATTGTGACATGTCCATAAGTTATTACAAACAACTGTATCTTTGTATTTGTGATAAAAATTTTCATATTCGAATGAATTTACACAATAAAAATCATCCAGTTCATGTTATCACAATATCTTAAAAAATCACAGTCACAGCCTCTAAAAGAGTGCAAAGTAATTTCCAAAATAATGAGTTTCAACTTCTTTTTGAAAACATCTAATGTGTCCGAGTTCCTGATTTCGAGAGGCATTAGGTCCAACAGTACCAAAACTTCTGTCACTGAATGTTTGCGCTTGTTGAAAGGAACAACGAAACACCCAGTAACGGAATTTGAAGAACGCAAAGTTCCTTGTCTGTGTTTGTTTTGTGAGAAGTTCTGAAAGATATTCCGGAGAATTTCCAACTGAACAATTATACATGTACGTGAGCATTTTGAATGTGAGTTTCAGTTTGATGAATGCGCAAGAAAGATATAGTTTTGATCCATAAACATGTAACTGTGCATTTCTAAAGTAAATATTGATGGCTTACCAAAATTGTTTGAATTGTAACCCTAGCCAAATACGTATTTTGTTCAGCGTTTTGCAATAATTATGCAGTTATTTGAAGAGTATATTTACGTCTTTCGTAATTTACTCACTATTTCTTTAAACGTTGTTTTTAAGCTTATTCGTTTTGCAAGAGCTTGCTAAAATGATTTTAATGACAGAAATCTTCAGAGCACCAAGAAATTGTTACAACAGGGTAACCGTTATAATAAGTTACGGAGAGCTTTTAGTAAATTTTATTACAGATCGTCGAAACTGTTAGGAAAATACAATACGACTCTTAATACACTTTTAAAACTTAGACTTATACACCCGGAATACTATGGAGATGAAGTTTATAAAATTCGGAAAATTAAACATACCCCTTATTTTAATCAAATATTTGTAAAATTGGTTAAAAAGTTTATCAAAAGAGGATACGATGCGAAAATCGTGAAGCATAGTGCATGTTTAGTGATTGACCCCTCTACAGTTAATTGCTACGTTTTCCTATTTGATGGTGCGATGACTAATAAAGTGTAGGACTCCATGATGCTTTTCACCTAAATTCTACATACAACGGACGGAGGGAGTTGATTTTTGTCTTACAGTTTCCTTAGTCATGCTTATAAAAGTTAGGCTCTTGTTGCTCTGACTTCAGACAAGTTGTTGAGTACATTGGTGTAATTATACTTTAAATTTACATTAATTTTATGTTTTGCTTTATCTGTTTTTTTGCACTAATGTTGGAGCCTTTCTCAGCGGGGATTTTATTTACATTGTGTAGTTTAACTTGTTAAAAATAGGTTAAGTACGAGGTTTGCATGCCCTAAACGCGTGATTTGGGGTGATAATAGGTCTTTTAAAACCATTTTTTAACAAAACACAGTTGTGTCTTTTTTTCTTTTCAGTGTCTTAAACAGATCTTTTTTTATGGCAGCTTTTAGACCCTTGGGTCAAGATCAGCAAATCCAGCATAGCTTTAAGTATGACCTGCTTGAGTTGTCTCTCTTTTTTACAGCTTTTATATAATATGTTCGTACTGTTTTCATCATGTTGTTATAGTCGGTTCAAAAGCTCTTCAGAGCTTATGTTATAATGTTGCTTTCTTTGCCGACTTTAAATAAAACCTATCATATCTTATCTTATCTTATCTTAAACCCCCAGTTTCCTTTATATATGTTTCTGTCCGTTCTAAGGCGGTGCCCCTATTTTCAACTGGTTGTTTTGTCTGTCTTGTATTGTCTGTTGCGCATGTTTTCTTATTTGTTGTAAGCGTTTTCCTCCGCCTCAATCCCCCTATTGTCCTCTCATTTCCCCTGCATTTACGCTACTTTTTGCTCCCCCCCCCCCCTTTACTTTGAGTAAGTTTTCGTGCCGCCCCCCCCCTCCCCTCTTGTTTCAGCTGCCGAATCCTAAGACGATACTTGATTGTTTTCTTCAACCTGAATGGGTGCGTTTGTATGCTTGTGAGTCTATAACGGTGCCCTACTGTTTTCTTATGTGTTGCTTGTTCGTTTTTTTATGTTATTCAGTTGATCGTAGTTGTGTGTTTATCTTTGGTACATGAGTGTTTGCGCTATTGTGGTTTACGATGTAGTGCGACTGTTTTTAAAGAACGTGACATTCCCTTGTATATTCGTCCTTGTTCAACTTTCCCCTTCGGGTTCCTTTCCCCACACCCCACACCGAACCCATTTTGCCCCTTACCATTTCCTCCCCTCCCCCCTCCCATCTATATTTGGCATAAATTAATATGTACTTGTTGCATGTTTGAAGCAACCCGTCTAAAATATTTTTCCATTACAGCTTCTTTTTTTGTTGGCCTGCTATGCAAATGCGTGGCTCTGGGGCTTTGTTTTTGGTGCTCTGTGCTTCCAAGAAATCTACCCTTACCTATTATCTTTTTTAAGGGATCGTCATACCAGGTGTATTTTATAACACTTATTATTCCTAACATTTAAAAACTGAAATAGTAACTTTGGCCAACATATAAACAAAATATAAACTCCTGACATGTATTCAAAGTATTTTTCATAAAATTTTGTCACTTTTACCAAGGAAATTATTTCCGTAATTTTACTTTGGTATGACATTATAGTTCAAGGTAAAATTGTGTCAATTAGAACTCTGAATAGCCACATTAGTTTTCTTTTCAACCTGTGAGTTTCAGGCCTTTTCGTCCAACATTCATGAATCCCCATCTGACTGTCTTTTTGCCTACGGTCTTCTATTAGTACTACATACACTGCCTTGTTTGGCGCGGAGTATATGCATTCATTTACATATGAATTATATAGGTTTTATTTATTTCTTACCGATCGGCAGGAGGCATTGCTCAAATACATCTGTTATCGACTTGAAATCATTCTAGTCATTAGTTCGAGACAATTTTTAATTAAATGCGGTTCGCACCTAGCGAAAACAAGGCAAGTTGTAACGGATTTAGCATCATATGTAAATCATGTTATATATAATGAAAAATGGCATATGATGCTCTGTTAATAATCAGATATCATTTGTACATAGAAGTTGAAACAGAGTAGAAATATTGAACAATACGAAAGTCAAATGGTAATCAAAGCAGTAATGTTGACGGTAAAAATGTGTAGATTTTATTAGTGCGGGTAACCAATATAGCAATTTTGATCAATAAAAACATAAAGAGGTACCCAGCACAGCCATTTGGCACAACTAAAAGCTAAAAGGTCAACAATGCAGCAATGATGAACTATTACAGGCTAAAGGGGCAACAGTGATCATGAACACAGGATGCACAGATGTCAATAATACAGCAATATCGAACTATAGGAACGTGAAAGTATAATCCTTGTAGCAATGTAGTAAATTTGGAGATAATATACTAAAAGGTGCATGTACAATAATAGGTTCACAAAGAATGCAGCAATGTAGTAAATTGGGAGATAACATGCTATAAGGTGCATGTACAATAATAGGTTCACAAAGAACGTCTGACATTGCACATCGTTATGAGACGTAAAACAACGAGTATAATTGTATCAAAACATACAGGTTTAGTCGCAAATGTTTTTGTACAAAAATATGAAAATGAAAACGGTTTGCAATAAGTTATATATTAAAAAGAAATACATATCATAAAACCCGCCATCTTTTCCAAATATACATTGAAGAGTTCAAACAATTGAACGTATTTTCATTACAATGTTGTACTAACTCTAAGTGTTACCTTCGCTTACGTATTTATTGAGCATCTCAAAGCTTTACAAAATAAACTGTCTGATTTTCTGCAGAAATTTGTGTCGCTACCAATTTTTACAAAGTAGACTGGTCAATTGGCATATCTTGCAAGAGTGGTATTCCGTGTTCAGGACATGGCAAAGTCCATTTTGGCCATTTCAATTTTTGTTCAGAACAGTCATGTTAGAGAACTATGTCGCGTATGCAGAAACATTTTCGGATGACGTGTATACATGCATAAAATGACATCAATTTTACTGAACTCAGTTTTCAGAATTCCATACATTTGGAAATTTCCAAATTTCTTTGATTGTTAGTTGTTTTTTTTCCGTAGAATTATCAAACAGGTATGATATTTGAAATTAAGATATATCAAAGATATATTGATATGTTTTAGTTATAAGTCAACAATATTTTTTTTATAGAGTGACAGTGTGCATTTCACTGATATCTTATTGTGTATATTATATAAGTTATGTTGTACACTGATGAGACTGAAATAAAGAATATATAAATGTATTATATATTCTTAATATATAGTGCAAGTTAGTACATGTACATAATTATATACGTGAAAACAATGTATCATGCTGCTTTTCGAGAAAATTGCATTATTGACATGTTGAGTGTTTTTAAAGACATATAAAATGTTGCAGATGGTACGAAACATTTTTGTTTTGATCTAGGGTGATCAAAAGTACACACACACACTATATAGGCAAGAACAGATTGTTCCAAAACTTGTAAGGAAATTGAAGAATCTGAAACTTCTAAAAATGTGAAAGCATATATATATTGTCAAAAGGTATATTCCAACATTTTATGGTTTCAAGTAATGCATATACAGAACCATTCATTAAAATATGATATAGAAAATTTGAATATAAAAACTGTTTACTAAAAGAATAAATTGGACCAGTCCTTTAAAAAGAAGAAGAAAAACAAATATTCAAGGAATTCGTAAAATTATCTTATGTAATATTATCTTGCCGATCGTAAACTATTTCATAGATAAATATCTTTACTGATATTTTAAGGGTCGGATGTTGGGGAAAGGTAAACCAAGGATGAATATTAAACGGAAAGCCAAGTTCCTTAAACGTAGTATTCCTACAACGTCGCAGACACGCACGTACAAAAGACAAACGCGCACACACACAACTAACATACACAGATAAAAAAGCAGAAAAACATCACTGTGAGGCACCCCTCATGACAAACACGCATAGATACACACGCACGCACGCACGCACGCGCGCGCCCGCACGAACGCACGCACACACACACACACACACACACACACACACACACACACACACGCATGAAAATACAACATTCGGGCAACACCAAAGGGCGGCCGGCGGACAAAATTATGGTGGGCACGATAACTTGCTCATGGTAACACTTACTGCCTGGCTTGCCTGTCGGTAGTCGAAAGTATTGATGTGTTTTTTGGACCTCAGTCAATAGATTTAACTGTTGCCCAGAATCTATTCAGTAAATTTAAACTGTTGATCAAGATGCCATTTAATAAAGGGACGATGAACTAATATTTTGTGTACAGACTGGTAAGCCATTCTGGTAAGTGTATTCTTCTGCATTTATAGGCAAACAATCAGTCAGTAAATGATTTGGGAAGAACAGCAGCAGTTCTTTCATGAGCAGATTTCGTCTGAGAGAAAAAAGAAACAGTTGATGGATGTGAAAGAATACTTTTACAAGGCTGCAACTGCTGCTCTACATGATAAAAGTATGGGCAATATGGGGCAATAATATGTTTTCTTGTCTGAAAGAGATTTAAAAGATAAACATTATGCAACACATTACCTATGTTGGCATTGATTCAAACTGTAATGAGTGGGTCTGTTACAACTAAAAACACAAATTGCCATACAGCAAATTGGGTTAATTTTAGTTTATACTTGTCACCCAGAATATGGTTGTAATTGCACAAGTTTTATGAACATTTGAATCAGTGAAACTGTCATAACATGAGGTATCTAATATATTGGCTTTTTAGCTTTAGTGTCCGGGGAAGAAAAGACCCTCCAAGTTGGATCAGTGTAATAGAATGTATTTAATCTGGTTTATAATTAACAAAACAATCCTAATAATTTTCATATTTTAATGTACACATAGTGTGATTTATCATTTGTAAAAGTATGTTCCGAAACATCTATGTATGTTATGTTGTAAGGAAAGCAACGTCTAGTTTTGAAAAGTTACAGAATTATGTCTCCCACATGTAATTGAAAGACATATTGATTTTGTGCCGACTGTCTGTCCTGCCTGTCCGTCCGAGCTTACATTTGCATATTTAGTTGTTTATAGGAACAATAGGTAACTGTACTTTTTATGTAGTTCATTCCGTAAGGCTCTTATGTGGCTATTTTTCTTTTACGTGGCTAATCAGGAGAATAGAAAGAACAAAGAGTAGCCACATAAATAGCCATATGTGAGAACGTCCGTCTGTCTGCCGTCTATCCGTCCGTCTGTTCTCTAACTCTAGAACGTTCTGTAATTTGCATATCATTTCAAACTTGTAACTGTATTGATACTGGGAAAAGGTATATGTCATGCAATATTTCGTCAACATTAATTAGCGTTTATGTTCGTGAAAAGAACGTTTATCGTCAGATTTCACTTTGATGTAGAGCAGTTTGTTTTGGCCGGTAAAGAAGGTCATGCCGTTCTGACATGTTTGTGAATTCTTTTTTCTCTATCAAACATAGCCGAATAGTTGTAAAGAGCGTATATCGTCAGGTACTACTTTGATGCAGCGGTAAGGAAAGTCCTGCTGATCTGACATGTTTGTGAATTTATTTTACACTATCAAACATAGCCGGATAATTGTACAGAACGTATATCGTCAGGTTTTACTTTGATGCAGATCAGGTCGTTTTGACCGGTAAGGAAGGTCATGCTGTTCTGACATGTTTGTGAATTCATTTTCCTCTATCAAACATAGCCGAATACATTACATATATATATATATAGAACTCAACTGGTGCCACTGCTTGTTTAGTTCTTCAGGATTGATAATGACGTCAATAACGTCGCGTAGGAACGACTTTAAAGGACGTCAGAAATGAAGTGACGTTACTGATATCCAGTTATTTGTATCAGTTAATTATGTCTTGCATTTACCTCCAGTTTAAATATACTTATCAAAATGTTCTTTTTCTTTTCTTAAAATCACGTTTGTTTACAAAAATATTAAATGATGGCTGTTTCACATACGTATAACATTCGTGTATTTTTGTCCCTTATCTATTGTCGAGGTACTCACTTGTGCATGAAGTCCCCTGTGTTACCAATATATTCTTTCTAGCCGTCACATCTACTTCGGAACACCACAGGTTAAATACTTTTTGACTATGAATGTTTTTCTGCTTGTGAATACATAAGCATATATAAATGTAGGTGAATAATATATTCATGCTGCTTTTCGAGAAAATTGTTTTAACTGACACGTTGAGTGTCGTTAAATACATGTCAATTCTTGCAGATGATACGACAGTCATATTGATTAGTAAAATCCTGAAATGACATCGAAGCAACAATGTAGTGATTAACTGCATCTTACCAAGTATTGCTAAGTATCGGCTTACAGATAGTTCCACTAGCGTATTAGTTTTGTTTGTGCCACCGTCTCAGTTTGTTCCTCTGCTGTATATAATTGAACAGTAAAACTGTTTGTTTTATACAAAGCACAGCCAGTCAAAACTTAGCCCAAAACTAACTATTCAGGTCTAGTCTCTTTATAAATATTCCACACGATAATCGTTGTGGGAGAGGGGAAGTGGTTGAGGGGCTGGCATATAAAAATTTCATATCACACCTAAACAGATTTCCCTTTCGGTAAAATGTAATATTCGCTTGCCATCAACAAGTTTATTTTCGTATTTAATATATCTTCTCTGTACCTTTTAACAATATATTGTAGTTAATTTATTTGTCTGTATCAGACATCTGTTGCATACATCTAATAAAAATGTTCCTAGTGTTGATATCTAATAGAAAGCGTCCCGACACACAAAAAATCTCCTGACACTATTGTAAGTTTTAACAAAATGATAGAAAATTCGAACATATAACGACAGCATCGAGCACATTCGTTTGTATTACTGATTAACATTCATATTAAAAATCGCTATTACAGATTTGCAAACTATATTTAAAACAGCTTTAATCATATAACTGACATTTTATTTATTTTTACTATACAAAAACCGTTACAGGTAAAACAGATATATACAAATAATGCTTTAACATAACAAAATGTTCATTTTTATATATTACCTTTGAAAATACTTCAAACATATGCAATTCTGATTGTCTAGACACTTTATTTGCATATTAATATAATTATAGATGCTTACTGTATGATAGTTTATGCAACTTACACGACGGTCTCTAGTGGCACTATATTTGGATTAATTTATATCAAATAACGTCAGTCTTCACATGATGCATTTCATCTAAGTTTTCTACACCTGTAAATAATCCACCTTTATTCTTGATATGTTAAAGCAGTTCTGTGGCATGTTTTGAAAATATATTTTACTGCTTCAATCACTGGAAAATGGGATTGAACGATGATAATACTTTGTAAGATATTTTTTTCTCATCTTTCAATTTTATAAATTGCGCATGAATATTGTGACTATAGCAATATCTGCTATTAGTTTTAAGGGACGATTTAGTATGCACGCGATATATCTGTAAGCGTTGGAAATATAGTCATTTGAAATTAACTTAAAAAGAACACCTTAGACGTCTGAAATAATATTTATAATGCAAATTCTCAATTAAAGCAACTAAATTAAAACACAAAAGGCTAATTTGTTAATCTGCGTGAATAATTATAAAAAAAAGATACAGCTGGTTCTTAGCAACATTCTATTTACGTAGGTTACTGAAAGGAAACATTAGAAAAGAAATAAGACAACGTGCAGTGGCCTGACTGTTAAACATAATGATAGGATAGTCTTTCTATGTCCAGTGTCTTGAATGCTTGTCTATTGGCAGCTGATGTCAAGCAATCCAAAAATGATTTGAGAACGAATGTCAATGTTTTATCTTGTTATTTAAAGATATACTGCTTTTACGTAATAAGTAAAATACGAAGATCATGAATATAGTAAATGTTGGATTACTATATCTTTTAAATGTACATTTATCAGGCAAGGCGAAGCAAAAATGAATAATAAATGAAAGCTTTGTCGAGCCATGTACGTTTACGTAAAGGATCCTGGTCAATATGAATTCATAAAGATAGTAAAATAATATTTTTGCTTTCTACCTGTGTTTTTCTTAAATGTAGCCATAAAGTTCTTAACCAGTCATTCCTTTACTAAGTACATTGTAATATATAAACCAGAAAGAAAATGTCACTGTTCATTTATACACTACACGTTTATACTGTAAGAACCATGGTCATGAACAGGAACATGAACTAACCCATTTCAGTCACGCATTTCTCACCTAAAACGCAGTTCGGTTAATGGGTACTAATTATACTGATTAAATAGTAATTTGTATTGTTTATTCAATTCACCTTGCACATTTATGTTTCATGTACATATTGTAGCAAATACATTTAGCTATACAGGATTTCGTTTTCAGTCAATCAAAATAATTGTGTAATCTAGGCCGGAATTACCAAAGGAAAGTTCACTCAAGTTATTTTCTGTAACGTTGATGAAAGAATAAAAGTTGTGGAGTGTCTTTGTCATATGAAATGTTGAGACAATGCCACTGGTGCACGATGGAAAATAATCAACACTTGTTTAGTGTGCATAATATTGATTTACCGATGTGTCCGTTTTCGGTGAGAAATGGGTTATAACATTTTCCCGTTCTTGACCATGGGTTATAGCATTTTCCCGTTCTTGACCATGGTTCTTGTAGTATAACTAATGGGATTGTACAAAATGTATAGTGCGTTTCTTTTTCTTTAGGATCTGGTGCCAATGGTCTAAACTTGCGTAATTGTATTATTTAGCTTGGCTCGAAAAGTACATAAAATTAATGACAAGAATAAAACAAATACAAACATTAGAAGTAAATAAATTGTTTTGATTGTAATTGTATTCTCCAGAAGAGTATGATATTAGATTACATTACGTATGAAACTTCAGTTTTACCGAACGTGTGTAGGCATGTTTACCTTTATGTATATGAGAGATTGAATAAAATTAGTGTTAAAATGTTGAATGTTTCAGCTAATCCGAACACTAAAGTAAGATACGAAAATTGAGTCATAAATGAAGATAGATGCTCGTTTCCTTTACATGTTAAATTGCATCTAAGATTTTGGCGCGTTATCGACAACATTTCTGAACCCGTCAAGTTATTATTTCGGCTTATGGCTACTGTTGCAAATTCTGGTTCCGAGGCTCTGATCCACTGTGTTTATTGTTGGTTAAATGTCACTTATACAGAACGCCTGCTACAGATAGTTTTATATAGACAATAGCGATATACATGCCAGTGTTTGCTTACTCCACCTGCACTTATTGACATTAAATGGCAATTAAGGTAACGGATCCGTACCTCCCTTTGAAGAGTATTCAATTCAAATCATAATCCTACTTTGACTAATTTTTTAGGAGGGTGTAGGTTCAAGACGCACCAGGACCAAACCTTTTTTCTTTATATTTCTATAGAGTTTCAAAACTCTTTTTCTAGTAAGTTAAACCATTTTTCAAGACTTATTATTGATTTACAGTACAAAGGCGGATTTTTATTTTTTCATTTGATAAGCCGTTTCTTGCTGTTTAAAATGAAATTTACATCTAATGTAGAAGTTCCGCCGCAAATCGTCATAAAATATTATGTTCTTTGATTTGTTACAGCTAAAAGTCGTAAGATAGTCGAGCTAAAATGATATATGAAATTTAGCAGACTGATTCCCTTCACGGTATCACTTATATTCGTTTCTGGTATTAGTCATATTTTCATGTAGAAAGTTAATTAATATTTTACCACTAAATACGGGATCAGACTTGCACCAGAGGGAAATGACTTGGCAAGAAATATTTAAAGGTGTATACTCAATACCAAGAATTACTCAGTGTCATTCAATGATCCATTCACGGACCTTTTCCATTGGTCAAGGCAAGCAGACATATACTGTTTACAAGATAGTACAATATAAAGACTAAAAGTAAGATTTATTAACCATAGAATGCATGGTATTAGTCATAAAACGTCTTCAAATAGCAGTTTTAAGCAAAAAGACAGCTCAGCTCAATACAAATTTTCAAAGCATGTAAGTAATACATTGTTCCACCTGTGAGCACGTAATACTGTGAGCATTTTAAACAATGCATTAATAGGAGTTTGAATTTTGCTGACGATATTTGGTTTATACCTTTCATATTAACTCGCTAAGCAATTGTAAGTTTATTACAATCACTTTGACGAAGTGAGTACATTTATCTACATTCAGCTGAAATTTGTGGTAAATGTTAACATTTCTCTCTACAACTGCTTACGTCTTTCCTAATATCATAGGATTTTATAGCGCATTTAAAGAAATGGTCAGTAGTTAACACTGGATATGTTTCAGTGTTGAAATTCTGGTCATTTTATTTGCATTAAATTCAGTTTCATGAAATCGATATTTACCTAGCTTTGATTGCATTTCGTCTGAAATGATGTGCGAATACGTGCTAAGTAGTCATTGGTATACCTACTCTGACAAAAAATTCTCGTTTTCTGACATTGTATCAATTCCTGCTCTCCTACAAACAAGTGTCTATGGAAGAATCAGTTTTCGGATCCTTTGCCTGCACAACTCTGTCAGGCAGGTGTTATTGATTTTCTGTGAAAGGTGTTTGTTGTTATTATAGATCTTCATTTATTTCTTACTGAATACTAGTCTTTGTATTTACATTTGTTAACAGCGGCAAAAATTTTAATAAACAGATCGAGTACATGTACCAGTTATATGCTTTTTATTTCTCATTACTTCTTTTAAAAAAATTCTAATTATTCCGTATTTGATAGTTATTATCTCGGAACTCATTGACTTAAATTACATAAAAGTTATTGAAATTCGTCGCCCTAAAGGGGTAACCAACTAGAAGAAAACATTTGCATTATTAGTGGTAAACAACTCAAGGAAACTTATAGATGCAGAGTTTTATTGTTCTTATAGTTCTTTATCAATCATTTCACAATGATTTCTATATGTCTGATCTCATTTGGTCGTTAAGCTGGATATAAGAGAATCCCATTGAAACTGGTCGCTTTATCATTATGTATTCCTTTGAAGTGCGCACATGCGCCAACACTGACAACATCATCAATAGCAAGATATACAGGCGTTGTCGCTGTTATCTGATATGATCCAACTTCATCAGCACCGAACTTATCGGAGAAAAGCTCAAGTATATCATTTCCGTTCTTCTGAACATAACATTGAACCTTTTGGTAGTCTTTTTCCTGTGCAGGGGACAGTGTGACGGCTATGTAGTACATACCGGCAATTAGAGCCTTGAATCGTCCTGTAGTACTGTTGTATCCATTACCATTGTTCATGACCACATTAGGAAATGTTACATTAGTGCCAAGGATTTAAAAACCAGTGGCTAAATACTCGACTTCAGTTTCTGCAAAATGCAAATGCATCTTGAATCTCTGGAAATACTAAATTCCTCATTTTCTGTTACTGTAATCTAATTTAATTGTTTTAGTGTTTATTTGACGCATGTCTTTTGAAGCTGAAGTAACTTAATTTAAAACAGAGAAAACATTTAATTCTTCATGTTCGCGTCCCTCAATCATTTCTATGTTAATAATCTTTTCATCAGCTCTGTAACTGTAACTTGAACTACTATTACAATGACCACTAAATAAATGTAGATTCTGAATTTGTTTGAACTTTCCGTAAGAGCATTACTGATCTAAAGCTTACGGTATTTCAATAATGAAAGAAATCAAGATCTACGAAAATGATAATAAGTATACAAGCACTATCAAGGAACATAAAAGGTAAATGTAGAAGCGCAGAGCACCCCAAAACACTAACAGTCTTTTTAACATAATTAAAACTCATTCTGCATTGGCAGTATTCTATGAATTCCTAGAACTTGTAATATTATGCACATCAAATAATCACACAAAATGATTTACTTTGGATGGTTTCTAAGCTGCTAATACGCTGTTCTAGACTGTTGAGCTTACAATTTGCGAAAGAGAAGAAATAAAATTTTTAGTCACTTCCATATTAAATTGGTTACTCATTTCTAATGACCACAGATTATTCTGAACATTGAGTCGTAATTTGTAACGGATATTGTCAGTCCAGAGCTAATTGTGTAACAATGTGACATTAAACACGATATGTATAATCTTAGGTTTGGAAATAACTTTCATAGGCAAGTAGAAATTTCATTAAATATCCAACAGGATTTGTTAAATAACTGTATATTGTTAATTAAATAATCGTATTATTTCATGTTCATTTCATGCTATAATATAATTTGATTTATTATATGACCACAGTGCAATTCTAAAATGCTACAAAAGTTCAAAAGCAGTCTACCAGTCTACAAAATTATCGTTAAGGTTTTTGTGAAGTGTACAGCTGCGGCTACTACATTCGTGCTGAAAACATACTGCAAATCCACCACCGTTGATCAGGAGTGCACCAGCATGATAAATAACTATGCTGCAAATGTAGCATATGCTACACTAATGATGCACACATACAACATTCATGCGTTATAAGCAGTATAGAGATCAAATATACTGCAAGTAGCTTAAGGCACTAAGTTGCATTTTCTAAATTTTCATAACTAATGAATTCAAGCATAATACTGCAAGCATGATGCACATCTGATGTTTTTCTATTTGTAGGGATAATGCACATTGTTTTTGTGCATTAACGTCTGCAGAAGCCCGCAGGTATGTTTTAAATATCCATAACCGGGGCCCAGAAATTAACAGCACTACCAAAAGCATGCACTAAAGATTTTTGTTAACGATTTTTTTATCTCCTTGTTACGAACATAACATTACCCATAATTTGGAATACTGCTTATAATTTTTTAGACAGGAACAATTTTTCAAGAATAATTTTTTGGCATTCGAGTGATTTTGAGTATGAAAACATTTCGAGTTCAGATGAGTACGAACATATTCATTAGCTTTCAAGATTTATATGAATACGGCGAGAAATTAGATAAAACATACCGACGGACATACTTCCTAAAAACAAACAATATCATTCCAAAACAACAAACAATTGCACAAGTTACAAGAAATTTAATACATTAATGGTTATCGACAAAAGCTGAACAAGGCAGATGCTCAAGAAGGGTGCAAACAAATTGAAAGCTAGTAAGTACATTGTTGGAGCTAATGCGTTTTGGGTTGATAACGTATATAGCAAAACATCCTATGGACTAGACTGCAGATTTTATGCTACAAAAAGAAGTTATTACATTAGATCTCCGTCTGCGCAAGGATAGAAAAGCATTTCAAATATAAAATCGTGTGTTAACAGCACGTGAAGTTGCCTTGTTTGCACACGATTTTTCTCCCGTTAATACACAGGCGGATCCAGTGAGAAAAGGCATTCTGTTTGCATGATGCAAGAATATAGAAAAATGTGTAACGGGTGTTAATCTGAATTTATACCGCAAAAACTTTGTTTTAGACTTATCGGAAAGCATATTACAATGAAAATTGATAAACTGCAATATTTCAACATTACATGTTCTACTGGCATTCACGAAAATGTTTTAGGATATTTAACCTAAGTAATGTGACTGGATTTTTTCAGACTTTAATATCGTATCAAAAACAAGAAATATTATATTAAACATTTAAAATGCTCATATCAAATTACTGTTGAAACCGCGTGCAAGGCGCATAGCTCCGTTACCTAATGTCCCTCTATAAATTCCAGTTTATTTAGTTCTGTCCATGGCTGTGTTGTCTAAGACATGTCCATTATCTTATATAGGAACCATTCGCCGTTTTTCATTGAACTATACATAGCGCATCATTGAGTGTTTCGTGTATTCCGCCGTATGAACACATTTGTGGGTGTATCTAAAAAAATCTGGTACTTTTAGTAACATGTGCAAATGGTGATTTCTGGGCAACCCGAGATAAAGAGCATGGATGTTAACATAACATGCATATCCACTATAGTCAGTGAACATGATTAATTAAACCGAGCCTGCAGCATTTTCATTTTTTTTTTCGTGTTGAGCGACCTCTGTAGTAGCATTTTTTTTGTCAATTTTAAAAAGATACTGTCAGTCGATGGCTTGTATACAATCAACTTTCGGGCAAACTAATCCAAAATTTAAACCAATATAGATATGGCAATAATATTTTATTCTAGTTTAATTTTGTGCCAAATTTGACCAGTAATTCAAAAGTATTGATCCTTGATACATCAAAAAGTTTACAATGTTTGTACTCTTTTGCTGTTAATCCTTCAGGAAGTGTTCACCAGCTATTCTAAGTACATATACCTGTAATGACCTTTCAGTTAGGTGGGGGACACGCAACATCATCTAAGAAATTTCAGATACCTAGACTGGGTTTCGAACCCCGGACCACTGGATTGACAGTGAAGCATGATACTTGACCATCGGGCCACAATAGATTACAATTTATCAATAGAGCAAAAAATATTTCTAATGAGACTCCAGAGACTGTCAGAATGAATATTGCAGTGTTCATGTTTAAAATTAAAGACGAATTAGTACCTCGGCTGTGTAGGAAAATTGAATCTACCATAAGATGGCTACATAAACACAATAACATCATCGTGTCTTATTTTCCTAGACGGACAATTTAAAGAAATAAAACAAAGAAAAATTTTGAAAACTGTAACACTTACACACATCTGGCTTTGTTCCACATGTCTGTCCAGCAGAAAATACAGGGTAAGAAGCGAAGGTTAAAAGTAGCGCGAAAATCATTCTCTTTCTTTTCACTGTAGTGTATGCTCCGTTCGTGATTGTTTGAATATGTTCTGTATAGCTTAACATTCATCTTTATACACTGTTCGATGCGGTATGCATAGAAGCACTAGTCTACTGTAATGATACTGGGAAAGGTATATGTCATGCAATAATTCGTCAACATTAATTAGCATTTAATGTTCGTGTATAGAACGTTTATCGTCAGATTTTACTTTGATGAAGGGCAGTTCGTTCTGACCTGATAAGGAAGGTTATGCTATTCTGACATGATCCGTCTATCAAACAAGCCGAGTACAAAACACATAATTATCCTAAGTTACTATGTAACCAAGTTAATATCAAATCAACGCAAAATTATAGGGGGCAGTTAACAGTTTCCAGCCCTATATTCGAATTGGTCAAAATCAGAAATATAAGGTAAGTCAGCAAATTGGGTAGATTGATAATAGTGAATGAAAGCTTTCTGTAAGTCATTAGAATCGATCACACTGAAAATTCATTGTTCAGTCAGTCACTGATGTATAGCGAGAACCTGTTGAGAAATGCCTGTGAGTGCGAAACTATATCTTTTTTCAGTTAGTCAGAAAAACAGACGCTCATTTGTCATTTGTCAGGGTCCTCAGGAGATTCTAATCAGCTCAAAAACGGTACGAATAGCACATACTTTTAAAAAAATGTTCTGGTTCTGGTGTATCCTTGAATTCTAGAGCAGTAAACTAAATATTTCTATCATTTGCAGGGAAGTTCCTATGGATTTTTGAAGTTTTGAAGTTTGGCAAACTTGCATGTTTTTGTCACCGGATTTTGCAGCCGTTCTCCACAGAGGTCCAGGCTTAGTTGTACCTTAGACGAAAGATGAAAATTTGTTTGACCGAGTTTTGAATGCAGTCAGTCATTGTGAATCAAAAAAGGATGTTGTCTTTTTCAGGTGTGCTTGTTTACATTTACAGACTTGTTTTGGAAGCTCATTTGCCCACAGGCGCGGAGTAATGGGTTTTTGTCAGTGCAATGTATGTCGTAAATGACGGTTTTGTCCTTTCGATTTGCGAAATTTCAAATTTTCAGTTTTAATATCTTATAATAATGTCACCAACTTCAGAAAAACACGAAAATGAAAATAAGTTTCATAAGACAGGAAAGAAATCAAAGAGCAGAAAAGAAAGCAATTTTGTTGGACATCACTCGGACAATTCCTTTACTTTTCAGTTTGATGAATGCGCAAGAAAGATATAGTATTGATCCATAAACACGTGAGTGTGCATTTCTAAAGTAAATATTGATGGCTTACCAATATTGTTTGAAATGTAACCGTAGCCAAATACGTATTTTGTACAGCGTTTTGCAATAATTACCGTTTGCGTAATTTGCGAAATGTAATTGGAAGTAGCTGTGCAAATGTTTCGCGCAAATAACCAATCTGCGCGTTTTGTAATCGAGCATCGCAAATAACCAATTAGTGATTTAAGACCTTTCACATAAAACTGTTTTAGGATACAAATAACAAAAACCAGACATGCTTGAAGTAGTAAATTGTCCGAGCCGTTCTGTTTTAAGTGTATAATTATTCCTTTAAATAATAAAGAAGGTAAGCCATATATTTATGCAAATATTTACGTCTTTGGTAATTTACTCACTATTTCTTTAAACGTTGTTTTTAGAGATCGTCATCCCAGGTGTATTTTATAACACTTATCATTCCTAACTTTTTTAATGCTTTTATAGTTCAACATTTAAAAACTGAAATAGTAACTTTTGCCAACACATGAACAAAATATCAACTCCTGACATGTATTCTAAGTATTTTTCATACAATTTTGTCACTTTTACCAAGGACATTATTTCCGTAATTTTACTTTTGTATGACATTATAGTTCAATGTTAAATTATGCCAATTGGTACTCTGAATAGCCACATTGGTTTTTTCTTTTCAACCTGTGAGTTTCATGCCTTTTTTGTTCAACATTCATGAAACCCCATCAGACTGCCTCTTTGCCTAGGGTCTTCTATCAGTACTACATACACTGCTTTGTTTGGCGCGGAGTATATGCCTTCATTTACATATAATTTATATAGGTTTGATTTATTTCTTACAGATCGGTAGGAGGCATTGCTCAAATACATCTTTTATCGACTTGAAATCAGAGTCATTAGTTCAAGATGATTTTTAATTAAACGCGGTTTGGACCTACCGAAAACAATGCGAGTTGTAACGGATTTAATATCATATGTTAATCATGTTATATATAATATTTAAATATACCCATATATCGACGCATTTATAATGACTCCATATAATTGTTCTTTTGGCATTTCCCCGCGTGAAAGAGCAAACTTCAGATTTAGATATATCTTTATCAAATATTTATTTCTCTAGATAATGAATAATGGCATATGACGCGCTGTTATTAATCAGTTATCATTTGTAAATGGGTGTTGAAACAGAGTAGAAATATTGAACGATACGTAAGTAAAATGGTAATCAAAGCAGTAATCTTGACAGTAAGAATGTATAGATTTTATTAGTGCCGATAACCTTTATAGCAATTTTGAAAAAATTAAAACGTAAAGAGGTAACCAGCGCAGCCACTTGGAACAACAAGAACGCTAAAGGGTCAACAATGCAGCAATGATGAACTATTGCATGATAAAGGGGCAACAGTGATAATGAACAATAAGAATGTACAAATATCATCAATACAGCAATATCGAACTATAGGAACGTGAAGGTATAATCCATGTAGCAATGTTGAACTATAGGAACGTGAAGGTATAATCCATGTAGCAATGTTGAACTATAGGAACGTGAAGGTATAATCCATGTAGCAATGTTGAACAACTGGAAAGTAAATTGGGAGCTAGCATGCTAAAAGGTACATGTGCAATAATAGGTTTAACAAAAAACGTCTGACATTGCAATCCTCAAACAACGAGAATAATTATATCAAAACATACAGGGTTAGTCGCAAAAGTTCTTGTACAAAAGGAAGAAAATGAAAATGGTTTGCAATAAGTTAAATATTAAACAATTGTATATCGTAAAACCTGGCATCTTTTCCAGTTATACATTGAAGAATTGAAACAATTTAACGTATTTTCATTTAAGAGCCAATGTTACAACGTTATGCTTAAGATAATATACACCACCTAACGATTTTCAATGTACTGGTATGAAATTTTGCCAAATTAAAGTTGATGATATTTCCGATTGACTGGTATTTTTTTTCAGTTTTCAGTTTTTCTTCATTTGGCAGCTGTAAATCTTCAAACATGACCACTCACGTCATCTTCTTTCAGCAGAGCGCAAAATGGCGAACTTGACAGATGTTTTAAGTAGCGTTTTTATCTACAACAAAAATACGGCAAATATTCTTTATTTTCAAGTTTGTATTAAAATTATCTCTCCAATGATATATAATTTGTCAAGTTTATTTCGACGTCACATCGGAAGCAAACGATTTATGAACGCGAAACACGCAAATCTGACGTCGAGGTTCACCCAAAATTTTGCGTAGAGACGACTATATTTAAGAAACTGCCAGATAGTTTTTTGAATAAATTTGAACAAGCGTGCAAAATTTCAATCGCTATCGATTCCGTAAAAGAAAATTGGGGGTCACCGTTTTAGATTTTCAAAAAAAATCAGTTTTAAATTAGTTTTTACAAAATAGACTGATATCATTCTGCTGTGAACGATTTTACCAAGTTTAAGAAATGTACGTTTCCACAAAGGATCCTGAAGGATATCAATATATAAAGATAGTAAAATGATATTCTTGCTTTCTACCTGTGTTTTTCTTAAATGTAGCCATAAAATTCGTAACCAGTCGTTCCTTTACTAAGTAATACGTAAACTACTGACATCATAACGGAAAGAAAATGTCACTGTTCATGTTGTACACTGTAAGAACCATGGTCAAGAACAGGAAAATGAACTAACCCATTTCAGTCACGCATTTCTCACCTAAAACGCACAGTTCGATTAATGGGTACTATTCATATTGATTAAATAGTAATTTGTGTTGTTAATTCAATTCACCTTGCTCATTTATGTTTTATGTACACATTGTAGCGAATACGTGTAGCTATACTACTTGTTGGTGACAGGATACGGGATATGAGCTGTTGAGGAAATCCATATCAGGCGAAGCTCTCGCCTGATATGGATTTTCGAGGCAGCGTATATCCCGTATCCTGTCACCAACAAGCGGTGTAACGATTTTATCTTGCCGACTACCTTTTACATCCTCGCTGTACTGATTGACACAATTTTTATTAATAAAGCCGATACTTACAGTTACAGTGCAGACTGGAATCCTGAAATCTTATCTGGTTTTCATGCTTTAATTATAGTTGAATAACACCAGCCATAACATGCAAAATGAACTGTATTTTGACAGAATCAAAAAAACACAGAAGCTCATTTATTCAGGTTATGAACTGGTTTAACCGTTAAACTTTTACGTTCCATTCTTTCATCATCACGGTGTCAGAAATGTCTTAAAACTTCGGCTTTAGTCCCGTTTTCCTGTTAATTCCTTTATCTTGCAGGTAGATTAAATGATCCTACAACAAACTGCTGTCTTACAAATGTGTTAATTCATTTGCTTTTCGATGATTTTACTGAAACAACATTTTCAACCTGTCAAACGCGGCCGTGCCATACAGAGTTACTGTTCTTCTGTATAATTTCCACTAACTTCACGAACCTAAATTAGGTAGGAAAAATGAGAGCGGCAAGAAAACACTAACTTTTTTTATCTCGGAAATGATATCTATAGCTTGGGCTTATAATCTGACTTTTTTTAATTACCCTAGCGGTGCGGCAGCCATTTTGTTTTTAATCAAAATTCATATCTGTAATGTACTAGCAGGATATGGAATATATCCTGTCTCCACTTGACGTATGTTGACCAATAGAAATGCAAGAATCTTGCAGGAGGCGCGGTAAATTTCGTTATCAGCCAGTCAGAATGATTTTGTTATCTAGGCCGGAACCACCTTACAGAGGTTCAAGTTTTTTTTCTGTAACGTTGATGAAAGAATAAAAGATATGGAGTGTCTTTGTCATATGAAATGTTGAGACAATATGACTGGTGCACGATGGAAAATAAATCAACACTTGTTCAGTGTGCATAATATCGATTTACCGATCTGTCCGTTTTCGGTGAGAAATGGGTTATAGCATTTTCCCGTTCGTGAACATGGTTCTTATAGTATACCTAATGGGATTGTACAACATGTATAATGCTTTTTTTCTTTATGATGAGGTGCCACAGGCCTAAACTTGCGTAATTTTATTATTTTGCTTGGCTCAAAAAGTACATAAAATGATCACAAACATTAGAAGTAAATAAATTGATTTGATGGTAATTGCATTCTCCAGAAGAGTATGATATTAGATTACATTGAGTATGAAACTTCAGTTTTACAGACCGTGTGTAGGCATGTTTGCCTTTATGTATATGAGAGATTGAATAAAATTAGTGTTAAAATGTTGAATGTTTCAGGTAATCCGAACACGAAAGTAAGATATGAAAATTGAGTCATAAATGAAGGTAGATGCTCGTTTCCTTTATATGTTACATGATCGACCACATTTCTGATCCCGTCAAGTTATTATTTCGGCAAATGGCTACAGTTGCAAATTCACGTTCCGAGGCTCTGATCTACTGTATTTATTGTTGGTTAAATGTCACTTTTACAGAGAGCCTGTTGCTACAAATAGCTTTATATAGACAATAGCGATATACATGCCAGTGTTTGCTTACTCCACCCGCACTAATTGGTATTAAATGGCAATTAAGGTAACGGACCCGTAATAGATTACCTCCTTTTGAAGAGTATTCAATTCCTATCATAATCCTACTTTGACTAATTTTTCGCGAGGGCGTAGGTTCAAGACGAACCAGGACGAAACTTTTTTTCTTTATATTTCTATAGAGTTTCAGAACCTTTTTCTAGTATGACAAACCTTTTTTCAAGACTTATTATTGATTTACAGTACAAAGGCGGATTTTTATTTTTTCATTTGATAAGCCATTTCTTGCTGTTTAAAATGAAGTTACCTCTAATGTAGAAGGGTACAGGGTTAGACACCTTTGAAAATATTGAGTTACATGCGGTAATAGTTCTTTATTTTGCCTTTACGCTTTAGCTTACATACTATGGAAGAAATACGTATAGGTAGTTGTTACTTCTGCCCCATGGTTATTTTTGAATGTAGAGAGCAAAATTTATAACAGTCTTACAGGTCTCGGCCATATGTTTTCAGTGTTGCTCATAATTTTTCCTTCCGATTAAATCGTTTTACTTGAGGCTCCATAGCAAAACTGTTATCGACAGTTTTACTTTGTGTTTAATGATTGTTTACTAATACTTTGAGGTTTCTTTTATCAAAGTTATTGGTATAATAAATTCTCTGCGAACATTTTGTTACAGGTGTTATCACATTGAAATTTGTCTGTATTTGAGCCGGTGGAAATATCATAAATTATAGAAGATCTTAAAAAAAACGAAACTGTAAAAGTTGTTTAAAAATTGAAACACAGTGCAAAACAATGTTAACTTTAAAACTGTATCAAGTTTAAGCATTACTATTACTTAACAAGTATGAAACGTCAATTCTACAGTGTGCGTGACGCTTGATATAAACTAGCTGACGAAGCATTTATAACGTCACTTATAAAGTAAAGTATCTTTTATAACTCTAAATCTAGCCCGTTATATTAAATGAACTGTAGAAATATCAATGTAATCATTTCAAAAGTAGCCCATTACACCTATCATTACAAGAATATCACAGGAGACAGCGCACTTTACAATTAATGGATAGTGATATTGGGCACTTTCGAGGAAGTAGGAGATGTCACTTGAGTGTTTAATGACCTCAATGTAGATGAAGATATTGGGCAATAACTTAAGTCTGTGTCAAATGTATTTTTAACACCAGATTGAGCTTAAGTGTATGGAAACATCAAATACGTATAAAAGGGACATAATTCAATGAAAATGTCTGCGAAAGTAATGCATCATGTGCAATATTATGTGACAAATAATGTGGAACAAAAATTTTATGTTTGAATCAAATCTATTTAGTAATGAATGAGACAGAGCAAAGTGTGTGCATCACAACTTGAACCTGAACTTCTAAGTAAACAAAAGGGAATATTTTGTAACGTATTGGTTCCAGCGTTACGGACCTTGTGAAGTATGATGTGGGTGAATATATGGAATAACAATTTTAAGTTTGAATCAAATCGATTCAGTAACACAAGGGATACGGTAAAAAATCAAGAATAAACCGAAACTATATGTAAAACGATGACATAATTCATGAAATATTGGAGTAAGAGTCATGAACATTGTGTCATATGATATGGAAGAACTTTTCTAAATCTGAATTAAATCTATGGAATAACAGATCTAACAAACAAATTAAAATGCACCAAAACTAACCTGAAATTCTAAGTAAAAAGGGGGATAATTCATGACAGGTTGGAGCCAGGGATATGGACGGCCTTGTGTAACTTGTGTCATATGATGTGGGTGATGGTGTGGAACAAGTATTCTAAGTTTGAATCAAATAAATTTAGTCATACTAGTAATAGCCGAGGTAGAGCCAAAGTGCACCAAAACTTTATACCGAAATTCTAAGTAAAAAGTGGCGGGGGTGGGGGGGGGGGGGTGAGAATTATTCATGAAATATTGGTGCGAGAGTTATGACCTGTGTGTCATATGATGTGAGTGAAGATTAGAAGTATCTATTTTGAGTTTGAAGCAAATCCATCATGTAATTACAGAGAGAAAGAGAAAGAGAACCAAAATTTTAATAAAGGTGTGGACGCGGAAGGACGCCAACGTTGAGGTCGAGTAGGATAGCTCTTCATATTTTTCGTATAGTTGTTACGTTCGCTTTCGCATAGCCTACAGGTTTAAAGCCTTTCTCTGACACCTGTGTCAGTGAGTTGACTCTTTGGCACTGTGGTTAGATAATTGGACTAGCACCGGAGCGACTCGGGTTTGACCCCCCCCCCCACAGACTGTTGGGATTATTTCGTCATAAGATGCTACGCTCTTTGATTTATTACGCCTTAACCATCGTGAGATAGGCACGTCTTGGATATCTTGTGCCGAAAATGGATCTTTGTATGCCAAAATGGCTAGCACGTCATCATAAATGATGACTTCTTTGAAGAGGGGAAGTGTTACGGTCGCTTAGGCATAGCCTACACCTTTAAACCAATCTCTGACAACTGTGTCAGTGAGTCGACTCTTTAGCTCAATAGTTAGAGCATAGAACAAGCACCAGAGAGGCCCGGGTTCGCATTCCGCCACAGGCTGTTGGGGTTTGTTTCTCGTCATAAAATACTATGCTCTTTGATTTGTTACAGCTAAATGTCGTAAGATAGTCGAGCTAAAATGATATATGAAATGTAGCAGGCTGATTCCCTTCATATTCACTTCCGGTATTAGTCATATTTTCCTATAGAACGTTAATTAATTATTTTTACCACTAAGATAATTTTTACAAAAACCATCAACTATTTAAAGATACAAACAAATAACTGGTGTTACATGTATTCATCTATGTCTGCATGACCGTTTGAACGAATTATCATGATACGAGTTCAGACTTGCACCAGAGGGAAATGACTTGGCAAGAAATATTTAAAGGAGTATACTCAATATCAAGAATTATTCAGTGTCATTCAGTGATTCATTCACGGGCCTTTTTCATTGGCCAAGGCAAGCAGATATTTACTATTTATGAATCAGTACAATATAATGACTAAAAGTAAGATTTATTTATTATAGAATGCATTTTAGTAGTCATATAACGTCTTCAAATAGCAGTTTGAAGCAAAAATGACAGCTCAGCTCAATATGACTTAAATTTTTGCAATGTAAATTTTCACAGCATGTTAGTAATACATTGGTCCATCTGCGCAAAGTAATACTGTGAGCATTTTAAAGAATGCCTCAATAGGAGTTAGCATTTTGCTGACGATATGTGAGTTATACCTTTCATATTATCTCGCTAAGCAAATGTAAGTTTATTACAATCTATCACTTTGATATTTGGCAACTGATTCATTTCAAAAGTTACTATATGATATTTGTGAAAGGTACTGCACTGCCGATCGAGACATTTGCTGAAAATCTAAGGATGATTAGTCCGTACAATCATACAGAGCGTAGAGTAGGATTAAATAATCTAACATGATTGTATTATTCTGAAATACTAAACATTTTATTTGCACAAATTTTAAATAAAGTGAGAACAAAGTGCTGCGGAGTACAAGGACATTGATTCAGTTTTAAACACATAAACAAATTGTATTACTGACGGTTTGTAAAGGATAAACCAATTGACAAAGTGAGCACATTTATCTACATTCAGCTGAAATTTGTGGTAAATGTTAACGTTTCTCTCTACAACTGCTTACGTCTTTCCTAATATCATAGGATTGTATAGCGCATTTAAACAAATGGTCAATAGTGAACATTGGACATGTTTCAGCGTTGAAATCATGAAACCGATATTTATATGCTTTTTATATCTCATTACTTCTTTTAAAAAATTCTAATTATTCCGTATTTGATAGTTATCATCTCGGAACTCATTGACTTAAATTACATGAAAGTCATTGAAATTCGTCACTTTAAAGGGGTAACCAACTAGAAGAAAACATTTGCATTATAAGTGGTGAACAAAACAACGAAACTTATCGGTGCAGAGTTTTATTGTTCTTATAGTTCTTCATCAATCATTTCACAAGTATTTCTATATTCTTGATCTCATTTGGTCGTTAAGCTGTATATAAGAGAATCCCATTGAAACTGGTCCCATGATCATTGTGTATTCCTTCGTAGGAAGTACATGCACCAACACTGACAACATCATCAATAGCAAGATATACAGGCATTGTCGCTGTTATCTGATATGATCCAACTTCATGAGCACCGAACTTATCGGAGAAAAGGTCAAGTATGCTAACTCCGTTCTTTTGAACATAACATTGAACCTTTTGGTAGTCCTTTTCCTGTGCAGGGGATAGTGTGGCGGCTATGTAGTACATACCGGCAACTGGAGCCTTGAACTGTCCTGTAGTTCTGTTGTATCCATTACCATTGTTCATGACCACATTAGGAAACGTCACATCAGTGCCAAGGATCTCAAAACCAGTGGCTAAATACTCGACATGAGGTTCTGCAAAACACGAATCAACAGCCTGTTATATGCAGTTAGAAGCTTGAATTTTTGGAAATACTATGTGGTTATTTAACATTGTTCTGTCCAATACGGAGATATATTTGGACGAGTACCCAGCTGAGAAAACCATATTGGACGAGCCGCTGGGTACGATGGAAATACTATGAGGTTATTTAACATTGTTCTGTCCAATACGGAGATATATTTGGACGAGTAGCCAGCTGAGAAAACCATATTGGACGAGCCGCTAGGCGTGTCCAATATGGTTTTCCCAGCTGGGTACGAGTCCAAATATATCTCGTATTGGACAGTACAATGTTAAATAACGTTTTTATTCTTCTATATCTATTGTATTTAGTTTAAATTAGAAATGATTCACTAAATATTGTATTTCTGCTTTTTCTTGATCTATAATCCTGATTTCAAGACGTATAATCAAACTCTGTACACAGAGCGCCTACTTCAGCCGATTTACATTCGGAACATTTTCACGCGTTTCGGGCTTTACCGTATGTTTAACATGGGACTGTTGAACCGTCCAAATACGGAAACAGTACAGGTTATTTTGTATGCACGTAAGTCCAATACGGTAATATATTGTACGGTCACGTGTTGCAAATAAACGTTCACGATTGGATAAATAAGATAGATATAGAATTATAAATGATACAACCATTTACTGTTACTGTTATCAGATTTGATTGTTTTAGTGTTTATTAGACGCATATCTTTCTGAAGTCGTAGTAGCTTAATTTAAAACAGTGAAACCATGTAATTCTTGGTGTTCGCGTCCATCAATTATTTTTGTAATAGTTAACTTTTCATCACCTCTGTAACTGTAACTTGAACTATCATTAGGGGCACCACTACATAAATGTAGATTCTGAATTTGTTTGAACTTTCCGTAAGGCCTTTACTGACCTAAAGCTTAGAGTATTTCAATAATGAAAGAAATCAAGGTAATCAAGAAAATGATAATAAGTATAAAAGCACTATCAAGGAAGATAAAAAATATTGGTAGAAGCACAGAGCACCCCAAACACTTATATTTTTTCAACATAAGTAAAACTCATACTGCATTGGCAACATTCTATGAAGTCTTAGAACTTGTAGTATTATGCGAATCAAATTTACACACAAAATGATTTACCTTTGATTGTTTCTAATCTGCTAATGCGCTGTTCCAGATTGTTGAGCTTACAATCTGCGAAACAGAAGAAATAAAAATGTTAGTCACTTCCATATAAAATTGTTTACTCACTTCTAATGACCAAATATTATTTCTGTACGTTAAGTCGTATATAATTTGTACCTTTTCACGTATAAATGTATATTTTTAATTAAATGATCAAGCTATATCATGTTCAATTAATGGTATAAGTAGCTACTGCAATTAAGCTGCATTTCCTAAATTATCATAACTAATGAATTCAAGCATAATACTGCAAGCATGCTGCACATCTGATGTTTTTCTATTGTAGGGGTAATGCATATTGTGTATAAACGTCTGCAGAAGTCCGCTGGTATGTTTAAGATATCCATAACCGGGGCCCAGAATTAACAGCACTACCAAAAGCATGCACTGAAGGTTTTGTTTTTAAACGGTTTGTTTTATTTCTCTTTGTTACGAACATAACATTACCCATATTATTTAAAAGAGGGTATTACTAGATATCAGATTCCCGTCTGCGCAAGGATATATTCCGTCGTTGGAAAAGCATTTCAAAAATAAAACCGTGTGTTAACAGTACGTGAATTGCCTTGTTTGTACACGATTTTTCTCCCATTAATACACTGGCGGATCCAGTGAAAACAGTAGGGGTTTTTTTGCAAGAATACAGAAAAATGTGTTACGTGAGTTAAACTGCATTTATAAAGCACAAACTTTGTTTTAGGCTTATTGGATAGCACTTACAATGGAAATTGATAAACTGCAATACTTCAGCATTACATGTACTATTGGCATTTACGGACATGTTTAAGAGTATTTTACCTAAGTAATGTGACTGGATTTTTCAGACTTTATTATCGTAACAAAAACAAGAAATATTATATTAAACATTTAAAATGCTCCTATCAAATTATTGTTGAAACCACGTGCAAGGCATATAGCTCCATAGTCCCCTCTCTAAACGAGGAACATTAGCTTGTTACCTCCCTTAAAAATCTGTATGATAAAGCGCAAGGATTACCAAATACAACGTTGGTCCCTTTCAGTTGGATTTCTCTGACTTTTCGTTATTACCTTTGTCCAAGCTGTTGGTCTAAAAGAAAACCTGTGCTTAATTATTTTCCAATCCAATGAAATTTAGCGCAGATATTGTTTATGAAAATTGCAAAGAAGTCAATGATAAAAACAGAGAAGGACCAAGTTACTTCTCGGACATAATCAAGGGAGGTAACTGATTTATGTTCCCCTATTCCAGTTTGTTTAGTTCTGTCCATGGTCGTATTGTCTAGGACATGTCTTTTATTTTTTCTAGGAGCCATAAGCCGCTTCTCATAGAATTATACATAGCGCATCATTGAATGTTTCATGTACTCCGTCGTATGAACACATTTGCAGGTGTCTCTAACATGTGCAAATGTTGAATTCTGGTCAACCCGAGGACAGAGATCATGGATGTTAACATGCATTTCCACTATAGCCAGTGAACATGCTTAATTAAACCGAGCCTGCAGCATTTTCATTTTTGTCGTGTTGAGCGACCTCTGTAGTAGTAACTTTTTTGTCAATTTTAAAATGATACTGTCAGTCGATGGCTTGTTTACAATACTCCACCAGCTTCAACATTTAGGCAAACTAATCCACAATTTGAACCAATATACATGGCCATAATATTTTATTCTAGTTTAATTTTGTGCCAGATTTGACCAGTAGTCCAAAAGTATTGATCCTTGATTCATCAAAATGTTTACAATGTTTGCACTATTGTGCTGTTAATCCTTCAAGAAGTGTTCACCAGCTATTCTAAGTACATGTACCTGTAATGGCCTCTCAGTTAGGTGGGAGACACGCAACAACATATCAGAAATTTCAGATACCTAGACTGGGATTCGAATTCTGGACCTTTGGTTTGACAGCAAAGCATGTTATTATTTCTAATGAAACTCCAGAGACTATCTGAATGAATATTGTATTGTTCATGTTTAAAATTAAAGACGAACTAATACCTCGGCTGTGTAGGAAATTTGAGTCTACCATAAGATGGCTACATAAACAAAATAACATCATCGTGTCTTATTTTCCAAGACGAACAATTTAAAGAAAAGCAAAGAAAATGTTGAAAACTGTAACACTTACATAAATCTGGCTTTGTTCCGCATGTCTGTCCAGCAGAAAATACAGGGTATGAAGCGAAGGTTAAAAGTAGCGCGAAAAACATTTTCTTTCTTTTCACTGTAGTGTATGCTCGTTGGTGATTGTTTGAATATGTTCTGTGTAGCTAAACACTCAGCTTTATATACTGTTCGATGCGGTATGCATAGTAACACCAGTCTACTGTACTGATACTGGGAAACATTAATTATCATTATAGCGAGTACCTGTTGAGAAATGGCTGTAAATGCCAAACTATATCTCTTTTTCAGTTAGTCAGAAAAACAGACGCTCATTTGACAGGGTCCTCAGGAGTTTCTAATTAGCTCAAAAACGGTACGGATAGCACATACTTTTAAATAAATGTTCTGGTTTTGGTGTATCCTGGAATTCTAGAGCAGTAAACTAAATGTATATATCATTCGCAGGGAAGTTCCCATGGATTTTTGAAGTTTGGCAATCTTGCATGTTTCTGTCACCGGATTCTGCGGCCGTTCTCCACAGAGGTCCAGGCTTAGTTGTATCTAAGACAAAAGATGAAAATTTGTTTGACCGAGTTTTGTTTGGTTCTTCGTAGCGTCACGGCTTGTTTTGGGAGCTCATTCTCCGCGCCCACAGGCGGAGTATTTGTGATGTGTTTTTGTCAGTGCAATATATGTCGTAAATGACGATTTTGTCCTTTCGATTTGCAAAATTTCAAACACTACATGTTCTTTTCCAATATACACACGGCCTCCATGCCGCATGTAATAATCGTCCGTGTATCGGAGGATGTCTGTCAGAGCTCCTGGCGGCGTTGATTTTTGCTGCCTTGGCGGAGTGAATTCTTACCGCCGGCGCCCGGACAACACATTTTTGTGCCCCATTCACTATACAAGTTTTACACAGTACATTTTGCTTCATTCCTCATCTGATCAAACGAGAAGAGGGCAGCTGTTCCACCGAAGCATCTGAAACATTTTCTCTTCCAGTCTAGAGACTCCTGGCGGCTCGCGTAATGCCATGGAAGAAGATAGATATTTTCATTCTCCAGGTAATGCATAGAAAACCCCGATGCTGTGGAGCCCTAAATAAAATCATCCGGTAAACGACCGGGAGCCGCCAGACTTAAAGCGTCTTTGTCAAGTTTCCCTATTTTCTGCACGGGCACCGCCCGGTCCCTGTCAAATCTGAAAAGTGCCCGTGCGGCATATCCTTCCTGTAAAGCCGTCCGACGCACATCTGTTTTGTGACCACGTGAAAAAAGCTTCAGAATCGTCCAGTCGGCGATGTTAGGAGAAAATGGGATGTGACTGAAACATAATCATGTCAAATTGTGGTGTCATCATATTTTGTCTTATATCAGATAGCTGTGATACATGACAATGCATGGTGTTAACTTGTCAAAATATTGTCAGCTCCAAACCTTGGCTCAGTAATAGCTGTGAAGGTAACATTGTATAACTACAACAGTGCCTGAATACAGCAATAGATTCAGTAGTTATAGCAATGCCTGAGTACTTCAACTGATTCAGCAGCTACAACAGCGACTGAGTCAGCAGCCACGGCAGTCAGTGCATTGCCTGAATACAGTAACTGATTCAAAAGCTATAGCAATGCCTGAACACAACTGATTCAGTAGCTACAGCAATGCCTGAATACAGCAACTGATTCAGTAGCTATAGCAATGCCTAAATACAGCAATAGATTCAGTAGCTACAGCAATGCCTGAATACAGCCATTGATTCAGTAGCTACAACAATGCCTGAATACAGCAACTGATTCAATAGCTACAGCAATGCCTGAAAACAGCGACCGATTCAGTAGCTACAACAATGCCTTAATACAGTAACTCATTCAGTAGCTATAGCAATGTCTGAATAAAGCATTTGATTCAAAAATCAATTCAGCAGTTCCAACAATGCCTAAATACAACAATCGACTCAGTAGCTAAATCAGTGCCTAAATTCAGCAACTGGTTCAGTAGCTATAGCAATGCCTGAATACAGCGACTTATTCAGTAGTTATAGCAGTGCCTAAATACAGCAATTGATTCAGTAGCTACAACAATGCCTGAATACAGCAACTGATTCAATAGCTATAGTAATGTTTGAACACAGCGACCGATTCAGTAGCTACAGCAATGCCTTAATACAGCAACTCATTCAGTAGCTAAGCAATGTCTGAATAAAGCATTTGATTCAAAAATCAATTCAGTCAGTTACCAACAATGCCTAAAACAACAATCGACTCAGTAGCTAATCAGTGCCTAAATCAGCAACTCGTTCAGTAGCTATAGCAATGCCTGAATACAGCGACTTATTCAGTAGTTATAGCAGTGCCTAAATACAGCAATTGATTCAGTATCTACAGCAATGCCTGAATATAGAAATAGATTCAGAAGCTACAGTAATGCCTGAAAACAGGAATCGATTCGGTAGCTACAGCAATGCCTGAATACAGCAACTGATTTAGTAGCTACAGCAATGCCTGAATACAGCAATCGATTCAGAAGCTACAACAATGCCTGAATACAGAAATTGATCCAGTACCTACAGCAATGTTTGAAAAATCAATGCGGTAGCTATAGCTTTGCCAAAATAAGCAATCGATTCAGTAGCTATAGCAATGCCTTTATACTAAAAATCCTCGAAACTACATAATGTAGAATATACTGCTTAAAGACAGAATTAACTTTAAGGTCTAGAGGTTGGAATTACATGCAGCTTGCAGGGATGTGTATAACATGATAACTTTGTTTTTTAAAAGGTTACAGAGAGCATCTTCTTGATGCAGTTAGTATGTGTCAAACAAGCAGAGCGCGTGTTGCCTGAGGGGATGATCCATATCATCCTTACCTGATTTTTTTACACATTTTGTTTAGATAACAATAGGGATTAGCGGATACTTTATCACACTATTGTTTTATATACTCGTACGCTAGAATTATTTATGAAATGACTGTTACAAACTTTGAACATTTTATCAGCTATTAAATGTAATAAGAAGAATCGCCCGAAAACTGAATAAAGGATTAAAAGGCTCTTTTCAATCAATTTCAGTCGAACAAAAGCAACTTGTGTAAATAAAGTAACCGATTACTAATACGAAATCATTGTTACGGACCATGTATTCATCGAGTCTTTGGCTCGCATAAATTCGGTACGGTACAGACGAATGGGTATAAATGTAATCGCGACTTCTAGAATTGGGATTTCGCTAATATATAAGATAAGGACCTTCGCGTATTTAAATTTCTGACCCTCCCGTCGCGAATTCATAAATCCGCGAAATAATACAGGGTACGGTATTTCGCGAAATAAAGATCACGCGAATATAAAGTGATTTACAGTACTCAACAACTGATTCAGTAGTTCGATTTATCCCTGAATGCAGCAACTGAGTCAGTAGGTACAATGCATGAATAACGCAACAACTGACTAAGTACCTACAACAATGCTTGAATACAGGAAATGTTTTATTAGTTAAAGAAAAGCCTGAATCCAGCAGTTGTTTCAATGTGTACAACAAAGCCTGGATAAAGCAACCGAGTCAGTAGATACAATGCCTGAATGCAGTAATTGATTCAGTAGCCACAACAATGCCTGCATACAACAATCGATTCAGTGACTACAGCAATACCTGAATACAGCGACTGATTCAGTAGCTATAGCAATGCCTAAATACAGCAATTGATTCAGAAGCTACAGCAATGCTTGAATACAGCAATCGATTCTGTAGCTACAACAATGCCTGAATACAGCAACTGATTCAGTAGCTACAATGCCTGAATACAACTGAAGTACAAACTACAACAATGCCTGAATACAGCAATTGATTCTGTAGCTACAGCAATGTCGCAATCCAGCAATCGATTCAGAAGCTACAAATATGCATGAATATACAACTGATTCAGTTGCTGCAGCAATGCCTGAATACAACTATTGATTCAGTAGCTACAGAAATATCTGAAAACAGCAATCGATTCAGTAACTACAGCAATACCTATATATATTTAACAATTTATTCAGTACGTAAAACAATGCCTAAATTCAGCAACTGATTCAGACGCTACAGCAATGCCTGAATATAGCGACTTATTCAGAAGCTATAGCAATACCTAACTAAAGCAATTGATTCAGTAGGTACAGCAATGCCAGAATACAGCGACTGATTCAGTAGCTATAGCAATACCTAAATAGAGCAACTGATTCAGTACCTACAGCAATGCCTAAATACAGCAATTGATTCAGTAGCTACAGCAATTCCTGAATACAGAAATAGATTCAGAAGCTACAGTAATGCCTGAAAACAGATGTCGATTTGGTAGGTACAGCAATGCCCAAATACAGCAACTGATTCGGTAGCTACAACATTGCTTGAATACAGTGACTGATTCAGTAGCTATAGCAATGCCTAAATACTGCAATTGATTCAGTAGCTACAGCAATGCCAGAATACAGCAATCGATTCTGTAACTACAAAAATGCCCTAATAAAGCAACTGATTCAGTAGCTACAACAATGCCTTAATACAGTAATTCATTCAGTAGCTAAAGCAATGTCTAAATAAAGCATTTGATTCAAAATCAATTCACCTGCTCCAACAATGCCTAAAGACAGCTACTGATCCAGTAGCTACAATGATGCCAGAATACAGCAATCAATTCTATAACTACACAAATGCCCAAATACAGCAACTGATTCAGCAGCTACAGCAATGCCCGAATACAGCAATCAATTCTATAACTACACAAATGCCTAAATACAGCAACTGATTCAGTAGCTACAGCAATGCCAGAATACAGCAATCGATTCTCTAACTATAAAAATGCCCTAATACAGCAACTGATTCAGTAGCTACAACAATGCCTTAATACAGTAATTCATTCAGTAGCTAAAGCAATGTCTAAATAAAGCATTTGATTCAAAATCAATTCACCTGCTCCAACAATGCCTAAAGACAGCTACTGATTCAGTAGCTACAACAATGCCAGAAAAGTACAATCGATTCAGTAGCTAAAACAATGCATAAATTCAGCAACTGGTTCAGTAGCTACAGCAATGTCTGAATACCATGAATACAGTGACTGATTCAGTAGTTATAGTAATGCGTAAATACAGCAATTGATTCTGTAGCTACAGCAATGCAGAATACAGCAATCAATTCTATAACTACAAAAATGGCTAGATACAGCAATCGATTCTGTAGCTACAAAAATGCCCAAATACAGCAACTGATCCGGTAGCTACAAGATTGCTTGAATACAGTGACTGATTCAGTAGATATAGCAATGCCTATATACTGCAATTAATTCAGCAGCTACAACAATGCCAGAATTCAGCAATCAATTCTATAACTACACAAATGCCCAAATACAGCAACTGATTCAGTAGCTACAGCAATGCCAGAATACAGATATCGATTCTGTAACTATAAAAATGCCCATATACAGCAACTGATTCAGTAGCTACAACAATGCTTTAATACAGTAATTCATTCAGTAGCTATAGCAATGTCTAAATAAAGCATTTGATTCAAAATCAATTCACCTGCTCCAACAATGCCTAAAGACAGCTACTGATTCAGTAGCTACAACAATGCCAGAATACTACAATCGATTCAGTAGCTAAAACAATGCATAAATTCAGCAACTGGTTCAGTAGCTACAGCAATGTCTGAATACAGCAATCAATTCTATAACAACAAAAATGCCTAGATACAGCAATCGATTCTGTAGCTACAAAAATGCCCAAATACAGCAACTGATTCGGTAGCTACAAGATTGCTTGAATACAGTGACTGATTCAGTAGCTATAGCAATGCCTAAATACTACAATTAATTCAGTAGCTACAGCAATACCAAAATACAGCAATAGATTCTATAACTACACAAATGCCCAAATACAGCAACTGAATCAGTAGCTACAGCAATGCCAGAATACAGCAATCGATTCTGTAACTACAAAAATGCCCAAAAATAGCAACTGATTCAGTAGCTACAGCAATGCCAGAATACAGCAATCGATTCTGTAGCTATAAAAATGCCCAAATACAGCAACTGATTCGGTAGCTACAACATTGCTTGAATACAATGACTGATTCAGTAGCTATAGCAATGCCTAAATACTGCAATTAATTCAGTAGCTACGGCAATGCCAGAATAAAGCAATCAATACCGTAACTACAAAAAATGCCCAAATACAGCAACTGATTCAGTAGCTGCAACAATGCCTTAATACAGTAATTCATTCAGTAGATATAGCAATGTCTTAATAAAGCCTTTGATTCAAAAATCAATTCAGCTGCTCCAACAATGCCTAAACACAGCTACTGATTCAGTAGCTACAACAATGCCAGAATACTACAATCGATTCAGTACCTAAAACAATGCCAAAATTCAGCAACTGGTTCAGTAGCTACAGCAATGTCTGAATACAGCAACTGATTCAGTAGTTATGGCAATGCCTAAATACAGCAATTGATTCAGTAGCTACAGCAATTCCTGAATACAGAAATAGATTCAGAAGCTACAGTAATGCCTGAAAACAGGTATCGATTTGGTAGCTACAGCAATGCCCAAATACTGCAACTGATTCGGTAGCTACAAGATTGCTTGAATACAGTGACTGATTCAGTAGCTATAGCAATGCCTAAATACTGCAATTAAATCTAGCTACAACAATGCCAGAATACAGCAATCAATTCTATAACTACACAAATGCCCAAATACAGCAACTGATTCAGTAGCTACAGCAATGCCAGAATACAGCAATCGATTCTGTAACTACAAAAATGCCCTAATACAGCAACAGATTCAGTAGCTACAACAATGCCTTAATACAGTAATTCATTCAGTAGCTATTGCAATCTCTAAATAAAGCATTTGATTCAAATTCAATTCACCGGCTCCAACAATGCCTAAAGACAGCTACTGATTCAGTAGCTACAACAATGCCAGAATACTACAATCGATTCAGTAGCTAAAACAATGCCTAAATTCAGCAACTGGTTCAGTAGCTACAGCAATGTCTGAATACAGCGACTGATTCAGTAGTTATAGCAATGCCAGAATACAGCAATCGATTCTGTAGCTATAAAAATGCCCAAATACAGCAACTGATTCGGTAGCTACAACATTGCTTGAATACAATGACTGATTCAGTAGCTATAGCAATGCCTAAATACTGCAATTAATTCAGTAGCTACGGCAATGCCAGAATAAAGCAATCAATACTGTAACTACAAAAAATGCCCAAATACAGCAACTGATTCAGTAGCTGCAACAATGCCTTAATACAGTAATTCATTCAGTAGATATAGCAATGTCTTAATAAAGCCTATGATTCAAAAATCAATTCAGCTGCTCCAACAATGCCTAAACACAGCTACTGATTCAGTAGCTACAACAATGCCAGAATACTACAATCGATTCAGTACCTAAAACAATGCCTAAATTCAGCAACTGGTTCAGTAGCTACAGTAATGTCTGAATACAGCAACTGATTCAGTAGTTATGGCAATGCCTAAATACAGCAATTGATTCAGTAGCTACAGCAATTCCTGAATACAGAAATAGATTCAGAAGCTACAGTAATGCCTGAAAACAGGTATCGATTTGGTAGCTACAGCAATGCCCAAATACTGCAACTGATTCGGTAGCTACAAGATTGCTTGAATACAGTGACTGATTCAGTAGCTATAGCAATGCCTAAATACTGCAATTAAATCTAGCTACAACAATGCCAGAATACAGCAATCAATTCTATAACTACACAAATGCCCAAATACAGCAACTGATTCAGAAGCTACAGCAATGCCAGAATACAGCAATCGATTCTGTAACTACAAAAATGCCCTAATACAGCAACAGATTCAGTAGCTACAACAATGCCTTAATACAGTAATTCATTCAGTAGCTATAGCAATCTCTAAATAAAGCATTTGATTCAAATTCAATTCACCGGCTCCAACAATGCCTAAAGACAGCTACTGATTCAGTAGCTACAACAATGCCAGAATACTACAATCGATTCAGTAGCTAAAACAATGCCTAAATTCAGCAACTGGTTCAGTAGCTACAGCAATGTCTGAATACAGCGACTGATTCAGTAGTTATAGCAATGCCAGAATACAGCAATCGATTATGTAGCTACAAAAATGCCTAGATACAGCACTCGATTCGGTAGCTACAACATTGCTTGAATACAATGACTGATTCAGTAGCTTTAACAATGCCTAAATACTGCAATTGATTCAGTAGCTACAACAATGCCAGAATACAGCAATCAATATTATAACTACAAAAATGCCCAAATACAGCAATTGATTCTGTAGCTACAGCAATGCCAGAATACAGCAATCAATTCAATAACTACAAAAATGCCTAGATACAGCAATCGATTCTGTAGCTACAAAAATGCCCAAATACAGCAACTGATTCGGTAGCTACAAGATTGCTTGAATACAGTGACTGATTCAGTAGCTATAGCATTCATAAATACTGCAATTAATTCAGTAGCTACAGCAATACCAAAATACAGCAATAAATTTTATAACTACAAAAATGCCCAAATACAGCAAATGATTCAGTAGCTACAGCAATGCCAGAATACAGCAATCGATTCTGTAACTACAAAATTGCCCAAATACAGCAACTGATTCAGTAGCTACAGCAATGCCAGAATACAGCAATCAATATTATAACTACAAAAATGCCCAAATACAGCAACTGATTCAGTAGCTACTGCAATGCCAGAATACAACAATCGATTCTGTAACTACAAAAATGCCCAAATACAGCAACTGATTCAGTAGCTACAACAATGCTTTAATACAGTAATTCATTCAGTAGCTATAGCAATCTCTAAATAAAGCATTTGATTCAAATTCAATTCACCGGCTCCAACAATGCCTAAAGACAGCTACTGATTCAGTAGCTACAACAATGCCAGAATACTACAATCGATTCAGTAGCTAAAACAATACCTAAATTCAGCAACTGGTTCAGTAGCTACAGCAATGTCTGAATACAGCGACTGATTCAGTAGTTATAGCAATGCCAGAATACAGCAATCGATTATGTAGCTACAAAAATGCCTAGATACAGCACTCGATTCGGTAGCTACAACATTGCTTGAATACAATGACTGATTCAGTAGCTTTAACAATGCCTAAATACTGCAATTGATTCAGTAGCTACAACAATGCCAGAATACAGCAATCAATATTATAACTACAAAAATGCCCAAATACAGCAATTGATTCTGTAGCTACAGCAATGCCAGAATACAGCAATCAATTCTATAACTACAAAATGCCTAGATACAGCAATCGATTCTGTAGCTACAAAAATGCCCAAATACAGCAACTGATTCGGTAGCTACAAGATTGCTTGAATACAGTGACTGATTCAGTAGCTATAGCATTCCTAAATACTGCAATTAATTCAGTAGCTACAGCAATACCAAAATACAGCAATAAATTCTATAACTATAAAAATGCCCAAATACAGCAAATGATTCAGTAGCTACAGCAATGCCAGAATACAGCAATCGATTCTGTAACCACAAAATTGCCCAAATACAGCAACTGATTCAGTAGCTACAGCAATGCCAGAATACAGCAATCAATATTATAACTACAAAAATGCCCAAATACAGCAACTGATTCAGTAGCTACTGCAATGCCAGAATACAACAATCGATTCTGTAACTACAAAAATGCCCAAATACAGCAACTAATTCAGTAGCTACAACAATGCCTTAATACAGTAATTCATTCAGTAGCTATAGCAATGTCTTAATAAAGCATTTGATTCAAAAATCAATTCAGCTGCTCCAACAATGCCTACAGACAGCTACTGATTCAGTAGCTACAACAATGCCAGAATACTACAATCGATTCAGTACCTAAAACAATGCCTAAATACAGCAATTGATTCAGTAGCTACAGCAATTCCTGAATACAGAAATAGATTCAGAAGCTACAGTAATGCCTGAAAACAGATATCGATTTGGTAGATACAGCAATGCCTGAATACAGCAACTGATTTAGTAGCTATAGCAATGCCTAAATACTGCAATTGATTCAGTAGCTACAACAATGCCTGAATACAGCAATTGCTTCTATAGCTATAGCAATTCCTAAATACAGCAATTGATTCAATAGCTATAGCAATGCCTAAATACAGCAATTGATTCAATAGCTATAGCAATGCCTAAATAAAGCAATTGATTCAGTAGCTACAACAATGTCTGAATACAGCAATCGATTCATTAGCCTGAATACAGCGACTGATTCAGTAGCTATAGCATTGCCTTAATACAGCAATCGATTCAGTAGAAACAGCAATGCCCGAATACAGCAATCAATTCTATGACTACAAAAATGCCCAAAAAAGCAACTGATTCAGTAGCTACAGCAATGCCAGAATACAGCAATCGATTCTGTAACTACAAAAATGCCCTAATACAGCAACTGATTCAATAGCTACAACAATGCCTTAATACAGTAATTCATTCAGTAGCTATAGCAATGTCTAAATAAAGCATTTGATTCAAAAATCAATTCAGCTGCTCCAATAATGCCTAAAGACAGCTACTGATTCAGTAGCTACAACAATGCTAGAATACTACAATCGATTCAGTAGCTAAAACAATGCCTAAATTCAGCAACTGGTTCAGTAGCTACAGCAATGTCTAAATACTGCGACTGATTCCGTAGTTATAGCAATGCCTAAATACAGGAATTTATTCAGTAGCTACAGCAATGCCTGAATACAGAAATAGATTTAGAAGCTACAGTAATGCCTGAAAACAGATATCGATTTTGTAGATACAGCAATGCCTGAATACAGCAACTGATTTAGTAGCTATAGCAATGCCTAAATACTGCAGTTGATTCAGAAGCTACAACAATGCCTGAATACAGAAATAGATTTAGAAACTACAGTAATGCCTGAAAACAGATATCGATTTGGTAGCTACAGCAATGCCTGAATACTGCAACTGATTTAGTAGCTACAGTAATGCTTGAATACAGCAATTAATTCAATAGCTACAACAATGTCTGAATACAGCAGTCGATTCATTAGCCTGAATACAGCGACTGATTCGGTAGCTATAGCATTGCCTAAATACAGCAATCGATTCAGAAGCCACAACAATGCCTGAATACAGCAATCTATTCAGTAGATACAACAATGCAAGAATACAGTAATTGATTCAGTACCTACAGCAATGTCTAAAACATCGATTCGGTAGCTATAGCTATGCCGAAATAAGCAATCGATTCAATAGCTATAGCAAGGCCTATATACTCACAATTGATTCAGTAGATTTATCCCTGAATACAACAAATGCGTCAGTAGCTACAATGCATGAGCAATGTACAACAGCTGACATAGTACCTACAACAATGCTTGAATACAGGAACTGTTTTATTAGTTAAATAAAAGTCTGAATCCAGCAGTTGTTTCAATGGGTACAACAATGCCTGAATACAGCAAGTGAGTCAGTAGTTACAATGCCTGAATACAGCAATTGATTCAGTAGCCACAGCAATGCCTGAATACAGCAATCGATTCAGTGGCTAGAGCAATACCTGAATACAGCGACTGATTCAGTAGCTATAGCAATGCCTAATTACAGCAATTTATTCAGAAGCTACAGCAATGCCAGAATACAGAAATCGATTCTGTAACTACAACAATGCCTGAATACAGCAACTGATTCAGTAGCTACTATGCCTGAATACAACTGAATTAGTAACTACAACAATGCCTGAATACAGCAATTGATTCTGTAGCTACAGCAATGCCGCAATGAAGCAATGAAGCAATCGATTAATATATCCTTATTTATTTCCCATTGGAAACCGTGTATGAGCTAGGTCAAGTTAACTGCACATGTAGGTGAAAGCACTGGATACCTTTTATTGCGGTTTAATTTTTATCTGGCCATGACGAAAGTATGGAGAGATATTGCTATACACTGGCTGCAGTGTCGTGTCTTACCGATTTTCAGCAAGCTCATGTTGCTACGTATAACAACTGAGGGGATCTTTACATATCGCTTTCCAATGATAATGTTACAACAGCTTATCTAGTCATATACATGAACAAACATTGAAAATATTTAATCCTGAAAAAGTCAATTACTCACTGTAATGGATACTAAGTCCCCGAATGCTGAACCGTTTGTCAGTAGTATCGAGTCCTAAAATGCAGGTGCGCGCTAGAAGGGTCGAGATGGGGTTTTAATGATCCCAAAATATTTTAGCCAAAACCTTAAAATCATTTCTATTTAGGCTGCTGAATACCTGTAATATGTTTGGAAATTTTAAAGCTACAGTATTCTTAACCTTTTTCAAACGCTCTTAGTATTTTAAAGGATAATCTTTTAATTTGATAAATTAAAGGCTACAATAAAAAGTCCACCTATAATGACGGATTACATGACTCCTATTATTATTGTTATTCGCTACGTCGATTAATCTGAACAAATACCTGAGTACTTTAAATAGGAACATATCAAATATATGAATTTAAACATCTAAGTAAACAAACGTTTGTCATTGTTTTTTTTTTTTTTTTTTAAATGAGACCATATAATTAGATTGTAAAGTATTTTAAATAGATTGTTGAAACCTCATTTAGTAAAATGTAATAACCAGATCTATTTTTAATATATAAATCATCAACAAACTGCACCAGCCTTCTAATATTAACTGGTAGTCACTCGTTGGGTTGCATGGATTTCTTCTTGATTATAGACTGCAATACAATGTAGTGTCAACCAGCCATTTAGTAGCACATTCCCTTAACTAATTGTGTAGCTGCAATAATACGATGCTGTTCGCTAACAGTTTCTCTACTTGCAATAAACTTTGAAAGCGAACAGCATGGATCCTGACCAGACTGCGCGAATGCTGGTCGCAAAGCCATTATGTTAGTTTTCTCATGGCGTGGCTCATATGTTTATGTATAGTGTAGTTGACGGCTATCTCCTCTATCAATAGCAATTTCCAAATGATTATAATAACTATATTATCCTTAATATGGAGGGTGGACAAATGTCTTGCAAATGACTCTGATTGTACAGAAATCTTTAATTAACATGGAAGTTTAAGCAATTTAAATTTTGCAACAAGTTTCAAACAGAGTGTTTTACCTACAACAAAAAAAAAAAAATAAAGAGAATATTTTATCCTTTATAAAATCAAATAATGTTTTCTATTTGACGCCCTCTATTGCCTTGCTGATCAATGGCTCATTTACAACTGTGTCATTTGCAATAAATTATTCAGATATAACATTTTTCCATTACGTTTTCACCCTTAGATTTCTTAGATTTTACCTCTTGCACGTTTTTGGAAAAGAGACACTATTAACCCTTACCCTGCTAAATCTCCATAATGAACTTGTCCATCTTTCAATTTGGACAGTTCCATTAACTGTTAAAAGGGGTGCTTAACCAAAAAGATACTGACTGAATGGCGAACAGTGCAGATCATGATCAGCCTGCACAGACGTCCAGGCTGATCTTGGTCTGCACTGGTCGCAAAGGCAGAATATCTTGCCGCCAGCAAGCTAAAGGTTAACAAGGATTTACTTACACAATCCTTTGATTGTAGTAATGTTTAAGTTATTATTAAATGTTCGGGAAATGATCTTAAAAACTGACTGACAAGTTAAAAACCAGGTTATTGCTACATTAGGAAAATAAAAACAATATTAAGTATGTGTGATAAAATATATTTCAACCATTGAACACCAGATGCAGTATTTTCAAGAGTTGAGTAGGTACGACTGGAAATGTAAATATCAAGATATTAATATACAATTTATTTAATAGATTATTAGACTAATTACACATAACTGCAGTTGTTGCTTATTTGTCCCATTTAATTATTTGAGAAATTAAGTATGTGGAGGAAATTATTAATTAACATTTGTTATTAATTTACGATTTTTCTTGCAATGCATTAAACATAAAAAGCAATTAATGAAAAAGTTCATTATTTTCCTACCTGTTAACATTTCCAGTAATAAATATAGAAATGACACATATATAAAGAGGAGTGACAAACATCAAGAAATTACATAATGTTTTGATTGGGTATTACAAAATGTCATATATGATTGGATGCAAGAAACGTGGCAATATCACGAAACAAAGTTTTGAAAATTTAATATCTGACACTATGGTATAAAGATGCTAGTGTCTGCAGGGATTGCAATTGTTTATCACATTTTTGATGACTAAATGAAGTTTACAACCTATTATCCAACATATTTTCTAAACAGAAACTATCTACACACCAAGTTTGGTGACAACAGGTCTACCCAAACGTATGATACTAAACATAAACCATATTGTAATTTCAGTTATAATGTTAAATGACCTTGACCTGAGTAACCCAAACTAAAGGTATTGAGCTGAATTCATGTTCGTTAGTCTTAACAACAGTGACCTGAAACCCATTGGCCTAAAATGCAAATCCAACAGTCGTCTCCAGCTAAGCTGCTTACAAACCAGGTTTCACATGTAGAGATAATACCTATTTTTTTTTCAAATCATAGATATGAAGTTAAAAAGCTTTGAAATGAAGGCAAATGTCCATATATTTCTCAAAAATAGATATATTGACAATATTTTAACAAGACGCGTATAATTATGAGCATTTAATATTTTCATATAAAAGAAAATTTTGTGATCAAGGAAATGTAACTCTTCTTGAACATGGAGAGCAGAAACAACAAAGGGACATAATATATAGAAATTTTCTATTTGGGTGTATTTGATTTAACATTCAGCTGTGATCTGGATTGCTAAATAATGATCCATGATACTGTTCGCTTAAAATATAGAACATCTGGAACAGTCTGATAACAGCAAAAACATGCGGTAGCAGAATGCAAATATTTAAGCTATGACCAGGACTCGAACCCAGGACCTCTCACACCTAAGGCAGACACTCTACCGCTTCCCTACAACAGCAGTAGCTATAGCTAGGCAGTTTAAGCGCACCCCTATTCTCTTCCCTACTAAATTACGTGAACTGGAACAATTTTGTGACAATAACATGTCCGATGTTCTCCGGATTATCGGCGTATTCCCATTGTTACCTAACGGCAATTTTCGTTTAAAGAGAAAACAATCTATTTTTGCCAACAACTTAATCGGTCAAAACTGCCCAAATTTCTCTGACGTGTTTCTTGGAGTATGAACTTAATAACTGGTACCAGGGAAATATAACTTAAACTGAATCTTTAATATTTACCTTTTTAGCAGCTGGCGAACGGCAAAGGCAGTGAGCTTTGTCCAAATGTAAGCAATCATTTTACCAGTTTCGAGAGGATTTCTACTGATAGGAAATTACAGTTACAAACTGCAACACACAAAGTCATTAGCATTTACTGTCAATTAGTATTATGACTAAGATCGACTTTCATTCATTCATTCCAATGATTCTTAGGCAGAGTCCGTTGTTTACATTTTTAATCGTAACCTGTGCACTTGTAAAAAAACACTATATTTTGAAAAATCAAAGTATAGGCAAGAGCTCTGGTACGGTCTCTATACTATGTCTTATTTCTATTTAAAGTTATTGAGCGAAAACCGTTTTCTCTATTTTTAGTAAAAATGACCTTGACCATGACTGTTATGTAGATACAACAGTTTATTCTGTGCATTCACGAAGTGCGGAATTACAGACAGACAGACAGACAGACAGACAGACATAAAAAAGAGAAAAAGAGAGTAAAATATAGACAGAATCAGGCATACTGAGGGAAATATCAGATAGATAGACAGACAGACAGACTTTAAGACAGGAAAACCTACTGACAGAAAAGGAATACTATAGAAAGAAAAACTGAAATTGTATTGCAAACATGTAGACTAAGGTAAGCAGGTTATTGATATTGTTGAACTGTGTCGGGTAGAAAGGGCAAACAGATCTTAGACATACTATAGTTTTACATGTTCAGATCATTGTCGTTGTCTACTACAGTAACTCTAGAAAATTTCGTAAATGGTTTTGTTTACTTTTCTAACTGGTCAGATGTTGCGAAGTTCTCTACAGTTACTGACATTAAGTTTCTTATAATTGTGTTTGATTAAACTTTCATTAACTGCTCAGAAATGTTGATTACTTTTGCAAACCTGGCCCTGTGTTCACAAAACATTTTCAGTCTGAGCTGCTGTGTTTGATAATGAAACTTTATTTGCCATTTATATCTAAATAGCATGTTTAAAATTAAATTTTAAGTCAACTAATTTTCCACTGGCTGTTCAGTAATAATAGTCAGTCTCAGTTGGAATTTAACCTTGAAGTTAAAGTAAAATTGATAATACAATTTCAAACTCAAACTCAGCTCGGTCCGAAAAATGTTTTGTGAATACGGGGCCTGATCAGCATATTGTTATTCTTTTACAACTTTAGAAAAATGAATCACAGTCGAATGATTTTTTTTGTAAGATTTAGTCTTAATTTGGTTTGTTATATTCAGTACTAGAATTGTTTACGAAAATACCTTAGAGTTATTACATCTTGATTTCTTGTCTACGGTAATATGTATACATAATGGGCGTTTTCAATGACATGTTTTATGCTGCCCGGAAGAAAAGCATATACGTCGCCGTTTCGTCCGTCCGTCCGCCCGTCTTTCTCGCTATCTTTTGTCAGGAGTATTCCACAGTAACAACTCACGAGAATTTTGCGAAAATTCACAGGAAGCCTCAATCCAAAGAAGATATGCGCATGTTATCTTCATGTTCTGGTCGGTTAATTTTTTCATTCAGCTTTTTTTTGCTATGATTATTAAGTATACATTAGCACTATTTCTTGTCTTTAGTATCCCTGAGCAGTCACTGACTTGAATTCAGCGAAAATTCACATGAAGCTTCACCCTTAAGGGATATAGCGCATATTTCCTCCATGATCCGGTCCAATGACTTTTCGCCGCGTTTTAGCCCAGTGATTATTCAACATTAATTAACTATAACGCCATTCTTGTTCGGATTAATTCTCGTGAACCTTTGGCTTGAAATCATTGAAAATTTATAAGACGTTTCACTCTCATACATCCGTATTTCGATCAGATGTTTTTTCAGTCATTGCCCTTTGATTATCCAGCAAAACGTCATAGAAAGCTTTACTCCAAATCCGACGATCTTCATTTTTACCGTAACGAATATTCTTGACTGCTTAGGACAATGATGTAAACAATGATTGCGCGCAAATCAGCTTCCGGTCAATAAATCATTTTCTTTACTTTATCCATTATTGTGTTGGGTAGAAAATTCAAAAAGTTCTTTAAAATAATCCTTTACGTTTCCAAAAAAATGTAAATGACTTTATTTACTACTAAAACTGGTCAAATGTTGCGAAGATCTCAACAGAAATTTTCATCTTATTGGAATAAATATTGTTATAATTATGTTTAACTGAAATTTTATCAATTGCTCAGAAACGTTGATTACTGTATAATAATTTCTCATCAACCTTTTGCTGGAAACAAATGAAAATTTGTAAGAACCATCGCTCTCAAAAATGCGTATCGTTTCTCCATTTCGATCAGAGTTTGTTTCACAATTATAGCACTTTGATTATTCAGTGAAACTTCAAAGGAAGCTTTACGCACAAGGGAAGGTACACGTATTTTGTGTGTGCGTTTTCGTACTTGCCAGGGTCCTATAAAACTTTTTTGGAAGCTTCGCTACTAATAAATAAAACGAAGTATGTGCCCAATCGATGATTCCGCTTAGTGTTTTTAAAATCCAACAATCATACTCCGACAAGCATCTATAAGTTTTACCCGATGTATTCTTGTTGAAATTGCAAAGAATATATGTTATTGTGATGCAATTCTCGAAAAGGGTAAAATACTCTCGACAATGCTAAGAAAACAGAACGAGTTGGAGAGATATAGAAGTGAGTTAGAGGAACGTGTTGGAGAGAAAGAAAGAGAAAAGGATAATTGAACCATGATAAAGAGAAATATGATTTTGTGTATATTAATGTAAAATAGAACTTTTGCCTTAGAAGAAATTAAATATGTTATCATTTGCTGTTTGACAAAATTATATCGATTCTTAGAGTTGCTGATCTTGTACATAAACCCGTGTGTGTCCACTAAAATGATGACTTTCTTATTCTATGCAACCAACAAAGAAGTGTATGGTGTCACAATAGCTTCCGTCCAGGATTCTGGAAATTTCCGAGGTAAAATTGAAAATTCCAAGGCGGATCTTCAATGATCGTTGTTGTGTTTTTAAGGATATAACTGTTACTCGGATCACACCAGTATGTTTCGTTGAAGCAAGCTATAAATAAAATACAAGTACAACAGACATCATGGGAGGGAGGGCGGGTACAGACTGTTTGCTGCCAATCATAAACCTCGAGTGGTGAGAACACTACTATCCAACCAGAGATACCTGACAGTGACGTTATATTGTGTTTACTTTCCAATGTTTACCTTATATAGGCTATATACCAATAAAAGAAATTGTTCTTTGTTTCATATAAAATCCAGCTTCTTTAGACCAATTTTGCTACAGTTTCTAGATTAGACCTATATTCCACAAGATATCCATACATTTGCTTCGAGAAAACGAAAAGAAAAAGGGGTGTTGAATAGTATGCAGTGAAATGCAAGTCAACTGAAGTCAGGTACCCTCATATTGCCGCATTTCAGAAAGCGGTCCGCAGAATAAACACCCTACTTTCGTTTTCAAGTAAACAACTCGAAAACATGCGAGTATTAGCATGAAACGTGTCCTATTTTATGTAAAATTCATTTCACGAGTGCAATAATGCCCATTTGGCCCCCGATTTACGCGCAAATGCGCGAAAAATGGAAAAATTAGGATCTATTTATTAGGGACTTCGTTCGACACCACGGAAGCACATTTTGGACCGAATTACTGCATTATAACCTATATAGCACTAGATTATGATTATGTTTCTTTACCTATAGCCTGCATGGATACGTAGCCCAGAGGATAACGGCGCTGTCGTAGTAACCGAAAAATACCGCGTTCGAATCCGGTCGGCGGAATTATTTTCCCGCACGATATTTTTTTATTTAACTATATAGTTATCTTGATTTTCTAGTGCATCACGAATTATGCGTACAGAATAAATTGTGTAGAAAACGTTCGTTACTTCACTCCAAATAAAATGGCTAAAATGGCTATGAACACGTTTTTAACTGTAACGAGCCTTTAACCTTTGGAGAATAACGAGAAAGCAATATCTATTCTAAAACACAATAGACTGACGGTGAGACAGGCATATATTGCATTAACATTTGATATACTCCATACTATGACAAATGATTGATAAAATTTTTGCTACAAAAATACAAACAATATACATCAACTACCAGTGGTTTCGAACTAACACTGCCTGCGTGACAAGTAGCCAACACATCCACTGGACTATACCTTACTAGAGTTTCTCGTACGATAAGGACATATTTCAATCTATTATATGTATACATCCGTTCGGGGATATACCGTGGTTTTTATAGTTTGTTGACAAAATTTTAGTCACTGTAAAAAAAGTCGGGGGGATTAGTCCCGTTCACTTTTTTTTTTATACGCCAATATTTCACAAAATTTCACGTGATAAATAGCCCCCAACTTACTAGAAATTCAGACCGAGCTAGTACTGGGAATAAACTACGGGAAAAGGGTAATTTCGAAAGGGAAATGATTCAATTACTACGCTAAAGTTTGAGAAATCAATTATTGTTAATCATTACCTTCAACAGACAAAAAGAAAAATAAAAGTAGGAATAAATATAAAATTGGGCACATAGGAGAAAAAAAAAGAGAAAAAAATCTAAAAAACAAAACAGATGCGCGTTTGGGAGCAATAAGCAGCACTCCGGCTTGCAAAAAAAACATCACAAGCATCCCGCTGTCGCAGAGCACATTGTGACAAAAAAGGCCGTACCGGGACATACAATCAAAACAAACAACACCCTTTACAATATTTTACAAATTTTTTTATAAAAAAAGATGTTTATTAAAAAGAATGATGATATGAAAAAAAAAAAAATGATTATAAAAAAAAAAAAAAAAAGAAATTCAGTATCTCTAATAAAAAAGTTTTTATATTCCATTCAATCTAAAACACAGTTCTTTAATTCAGGTGAATTTTAAAGTAGCACAAAAAAATGCAACATATCTTCTAATTCTCCCTTAAACCGTGAATCGTTGATTCCGTTTTGGCCCCCCAGGGTGGTGGGTGATTCTCCCTGAGTGACTTCAGGGGTTAACAAAAATAAATCGTCTTTGGGGTTTACGGCAAAACCGGGGGACGAAAGCTTCTGGGGTGGGATATACATCCAGGCGAGTGAAGACAAGTGAACCCGGGCATTGTCTCCGGGTTATGACACACCGGGGAAAAAATTCCTGGCGGAAGATGCAAATAATAACATATGTAGCCCCATTGAAAAAACAAATAAGTCAGGGCAATAAGTCCTTTGGGACCCCATACCCCCGTAGGCTCCCTAAATAATACGTGCTACTTATGCAAAAACTATTGTACTAAGCAAACGTCACAAATTTAAAAAACGTCACTTATTTTTCCTTTATACAAAGAACTTACAAAAAAATAAAGTTAAAGTAGAAAAGATATGAAAATATATGATAAACATTATAGATACGGAAAGTAAACTGAGCTATTTTTACAACTAAAAATTAAAAAAACAATAAAAAATCAAACTTTATTTATGGGGGGGCCTCCTAAAATATTAATCCCAACACTACAACGGACATTTATTAGATTGCAATAAAAAAAACGGGCACACAAAAACAAATTCAAAAATATTACATACATGGTACTAACTTGCCATTAGATTAAACTAACAAACAATGCAGTAATGGCTTCCATAATTAAAAAAAGTTTGACATAAGTTTTGATACAGTGTTTACAAATCATGTTAAAATTTTCAGTACAAATTTAAAACATTTTATAAAAACAAAGTTAAACTCCTTTTCTAAATAATTTAAAAAAGTCTGAAAAATTTAATAAATATCCTGACATACCAAAAAACAACCCAAAATCACATCCGAAAAGAAAATGTTACAGTTTGTAGAATGAACAAAAATTAGAAATAAAAATCGTAATGAAAAAACATACAAAAATTTAAAACAAATAAATTTTTTCCCCGACGAGCATAAATTTTGCAAAAAAAAAATTCAGACAAGATTCGTTTTAATTGGGGAAGGTGGGGGGTTGGTAGGCATATTATCGATTTATTTAAAGGGGGCAGCCCCCCAAATACTAATTTATGGGATTCACGGCTAACCCGTGACTATGACTATTGCATTTTCAGGGATTCAGATATAGGGGAAATCTGACTTTTTGGCGCGAATTTAATTGACAATTGAGGGCCCTTATAGGGGTTTTGGGGAAAAAAACAAAAAATTATGAAGTTTATAAAATATCAATTTTTATGAACCGAATTTAATGAAATTTACAGGAAATTTAAGTTATGAAATACGATAAACATGGAGGTATTTTATGCGTGAATCGACTTTACCTCAATAACTAAAAAAAATTACAAAAAGTATCAATACCTGCATTAACACAGATAAAAAAAGGCCCCTATGTCGTTTGTGACACCCGCCCCCCTTTTTAAAAAGAAAATTTTAAAATTTTCTTAAAATGAAAACAAAATGAAACGAAATGCAAACACAACAAAAAAAAACCCCCTGTCACATCTGTACCCAAAAATTTAAGCCCCCTTCACATTTATTTAAAATAACTGACCTTTTTTTCTCTCCCAGGAATTGCCTAATACTGATCATTATGGCTGTAATGCCAATGCCCTTCACACCTGGAATTGCAAATTTTTCGTTTATTCAAATAAGGGCGGCTGTGATCTGTCTTAATACAAAGTCTTACCAAAAAAACCGGGGGAAATTTGCTATGCCCCATACTTCGAAACACTCCTTCTCATCACGAAAACTTTTCTCGGGGGTAAGAAATTTCCTATGCATACGCTACAGGAAATTTTCTCCCCCATCACTTTCCTGAAGTAATATGACCCAAACCCTACATCTAAAGCTCATTTTCCCAAATAAAAGTCTGTTACTTTGGGCAATTAAAAATAGGCGGCCCCATTAAGTAGCCTTAAAAAGTCGGGGAAACCTTTTTTATTTTCACCCCACTCTCAAGTTTTGGCTGCCCCTTTTTCGTAAAATCTGTGGTGGACTGAAATGGGGGAAACTTGGGGGATAAACTTTTTTTTAAAATCCGACAAACCTAAGAATAAACTATTTCCCTTTTTTTTTTTTTCGGTCTCTCGGACCCTGTTAGCCTTATTTTTTGGCCCGGGTTAAAGGGGTTGAACACTCTATCTGTGTCCTAAACATTTAATTTGAAAACCTATAAAACCTTAGTGGGTTTTTGCGGTTAACTTAGCCTTTTTAGTCTTTTAAAACAACCAGAAAGTGAACTACATGTTTGGCCTTGATTGATACACCGGGAAATAAACAAGAAGCTATTGAGTGCCCTGGGTCCTTAAAAACCCTTTCCCGCTCATCTCAAAACGTTGCGGCGTTAACTAATAAAAAGGGCATCTTACGGAATTTAAAAACAAACCTTTGGGGGTTTAAAAAGATCATGGTTTCCCTTTCAACAAATAAAATCCCAGAACCTTTGCTAATCTAGTTTAAAAAAAAATATCATACTTAGATAGCTTTAAAAAACATCTCCCCCATGTTGGATGGGTTCCCGCATCAAAAAACCGTCAGTTTTTGCCCGGGGCAAAAATCTATACAGAATTATGTTATCTTTTTCCCTTATGAGGACGATAGGGAAAGGAAAATGGAGCATTTTTGGTTCCTTTCCCCAACCCCAACTTTTATTACTTCCTTTCCTACTGGCTGCGAATAAAAGGGGAATAGGATAACCTTTTTACCTTATGGGATCTGAGTTGACAACTGAATATCTGCAACAAAGTTAGTATTTCCAGGAAATCTTAGACATCTGAGAAATTTTAACAAGCTACTATTCCTTTTTACATGCTACGGAAACTTGGATTTCCTCTACATCTTTGTACGTTTTTGCCCCTGTTTTAAAGGGACACAAAACAAATTTCCTTTCTATCTTTTCGAAAACTCTCACTATTTCTTTTGGGATTAATCTATCAAAATCTCTCTGATCCTCCTTAAATAGGCCCCAAACCTTACTTAATATCCCTTACGGGATAGACTTACTATCACCCTTTCCTTTTCACAGTATTTTTTCAGCATGTTTGGTAAAAAGTTTTAAATTTCCCGTTACACTATCCGAATCTAGTTTTTTAATCCCTTATACACGTAAGGACCCTCCAAGGGAACAAAAACTTATTATGTTTGTATAAAAAACAATCTTATACCCCCTTAACCTTCATCTCTAGCCTTTTAATGTTTACTTCTTTATCTGTACTACTTTTTGCTAACTTTTGCTGACATTTACACTATCTTCCAATTTTTTCTTGCAAATCCAAAACAAGGGTAAGGGTTTAAAACCCCTCATTCTCCTCTTACCACCCATAACTCTTTAGCACAGTTATCGGTTACGGATTGTTTACAAAAGAATTAAAAGGGAACTTCAGGGTAAGAAACAACAACATTCGATACCATCCCAATCTCTAGGTTCTCACTAACATACGCTTCAACTTTTGCTTCAAACTCCCTTTAAATTTTCTTACAAACCCGTTACACATGGGGTGAAGGGGTTTGTATTTAAACGCCTTAATGGCAATCCCCTATAACTTTGCCAAAGGTTGACGTAAACTGGATCCACAATCGGTAAGCTTTTCCTTTGGGCACCCCAATTTATAACATATTTTAAACCCCCTTGCTACTCTCTCATTTAAATCTAGGTATTGGTATGGTTCCGATATTGTAGCAAAATCTACCATAAAAAAAAAGTTTTTTGTTTTTCCTATCATCATAGGTTCGATCGGCCCAACGATATCGACGAAACTCTCTTAAACGGAGTATAAAATCAAAAGGGCATTTTTTCCAAAAGGAACTTTCTTACTCAAACCTTAGATAGTCGTGACAAATACTACATGACGACGTCCCCCAAACCCTTGCCTTTTCCCTCCCAGTAAAATTCGCCAAATACCCAAATCACTATTTTTCCTTAACCTAAATGGCCTTACAGAAACGAATCATGTGAAAATTTTCATCACAGTTTCTCTAAGACTTTTGGGTACAACAACTGTCACTTTTTTAAAAATTCTGGGCGGAACTCTCTAATAACAACATTCCTAATCTCAAACTAACTAACCTTTCCTCTACATGTTTAAATCGTACCTTTCCCTCAGCCTTCTTTCTACACAAATCTAAATGCTATTTTTCTGTTGCTTTTCTAAGAATTCCTCTCTAAAAATTTATCAAAATTTAGCGGAACTTTAAGTTTTACTTGTTCTTAATTTTGGGCTTCGCCTAGTTTTTTATGCTGACGCTAACACTAAACTGAGGTTCTCGCTCCCCCTTTCATTACCAATTAAAAATCTTGGTAGGTTATCTACAACCAACGCCTTACTGTACCCTTGAAATAGGACAATCAAAATCTATTCTAAATAAATTTACCAGTTCACTCCCATCTATGTATTCTCTCGGGTTTTCTCAAAAAATGACTTGCCTACTAAGTCCCGTTTCACTACACACATGTACAACCTGTATCCCGATGCGATTTTTCATCCCCACCATTCAAGTACCCTTTTTTTAGGACATTAAACTTACACTAAGCATACCTAACCCTCTCTCACTGATTTATAATACTATTTCCCCTCCCTGCCTACTTGATTCTCCTATCTTTTTCTCTATTTTTTTCTTCACCTTACTCCCAATCGGTCACGGCCCCTACCTTATTTCATTTTCCCCCACTATTTATCTCCCCTTTTTACTTTCCCTTTTTACCCCACCTTGTGCTGCTTAGCACTTTACCGTACTTTCCACCCACAGTAATAGACATGTCCTTAAAGCCACAATTAGAACACTTTAGTACACCCAAAGGGGTTTATAACCCCACCCCCTATTTTGCAACATTGCTACTACCCTATTATAGTGCCTACATTACGACTATTAGGATACTGTCTTGGGATTTCATTTGGTTTATGGGTCCGGTCCCTTTTTGGTTCGATTCCGACATATTTGGGGCCCCCACTTTTTTGCAAACAAATCTGACTTCTGTACATCCTAGCTTTAACTAACCTCTTTCTACTCAAAATTTTTGGGATAGTTCTTTTTACTACATCTAAAAATGGTCCCAAGTATAAAATCTAACAATCCCTTTGTACGTTTTTTTCTACCTACTCAAACTAAACCAACCATCTAAATATCTATTTTCGGTAGAAACATCACAAAGGTTCATTACCCGAGGCCTTTTAGTTCTAAAATTTTTCTTTTTAGCCTCGTCAGTGAGTCGAATGACGGGAGCAAAACGGCTTTCATTTTCATAATTTTTCCTTTTTCCCAAAAGGAAACCTTCAAAAACCTCTTTGCCGTACCCTTAGAAGGAACGGGAAGTTAAGTGACCATATTCTTTTTCCCCCGTCCTGCGCAACAGGTACTTTCGTACACATTCAAGTACCCTCCATGGGTCAATTTTCTCACAAAGGGGGACTCTTAAAATTTTCCTTTTTCTTTCTCATCTTTCTAAGTCTGTCTTAAAATTATGCTCTGTTTTTAATTTCTACTTTTTCTTCCTCCCTTTTGTTTCTAACTCCTACTAACATTAACTTTCCTTTTCCATTTCTAATTATTATTCTAACTTCGTTCAACTCTAACTTTTTCCCCTTTTCAGCCCCTAATACTACGTCGTTCATATTCTCTCTTTTCCTTCTGCAACCTAACTTTTAATTAATCTTTCCCTATTGTTTTTAAATTTTTCTTTTCGCTTCTACCTTAACTCTTTGCTTTTAAACTACTTTGTTTTTATATTCTACTTTTCTTTCTCAACCTAGCTTCTAAAATCTAATCTATTTTCTTGCCTTGCTCTTATTTTTCTGCCTCTAAACTATCTTTTTGCTCTAATCTATTGTCTTTCCTCACGTTCCCCACCTGCTCTTCCTTTAAAAAAGTTACGTAATCATTCCTTATAACCTAACTCCTTTCCTACCTTTGTTAAATAATCATATCATTTTAATGATACACTACGTTTAAAATACAAAACTACCGTATAAAGCAACTTTAAAAAAACCCCGAACACTAAAAAAAACCCAAAGGAGGGATACAGACAAACTAGTTTACATAAAGGCCCAAAAGTTCCCCTGAAGCCCAAAAAAAAGTACTATACATAGTAATACTACACAAAAAATCCCACTAAATAAAATACAAAGTTGCGCAACAGTACTATGTGCCAAATTAAGGTTGCATAGGCAACAATCAAAAAAGTACGTACATAGGTCAACAATACCCTAGCCTTATCAATATCAAACAACTGTAACTAGTGTTAACACTTTAGTGGGGGGAACAAATAAAAAAAAAAAATAAACAAAGTGCTTTTTTCCCAAGATAAAGATAGGAAAAACAAATGTGTAGCCTAAAAAATTAAAAGTAGGAAAAGTAATGCAAATAACCAAACTTGTAACACAACAAATTAAAAAAAAATACTGTATTGGTATGTATACAGAACTAATACAAAATAGGTCCTGGGAGAAGTAGGGCACCACCCGTAAGGTGAGTAGGAAACTCTCCTTTTCAAGGGCGGGCACCCTTCAGCACAGATAATGGGGGCTTAATAAGAGTACACAAAAAAAACCCCAAAAAAAAAAAAAAGGAACGAATCACCCCCGAACCCAAATGTCGTAACAACTGTCTATCAGTTTTGACCCCAAATTTGGGTTTTGAAGTAGGGCTGTTTTCTTTGAGGTAAGCCGCACTTGAAAAATGAATTAAAATATTATTTGTGTACCACAGAACAAAAAAAAGAGGAATCTTTTCAAATTATTGCTGCAGTTAAACGGGTGTTAAAAAGTTTGAATAGCTATGTGTCGGTCACCCAAACCCCCTTCTGAACCATTGTGACAGGGAAAAGGGCCCTACGGCGACAGTAACAATCAGAACAAATCAACACCCCTTTAAAATATTTACAATTTTTTTACAAAAAAGATTATTAACAAAAGAAAAAATATATGAAAAAAAAAAAAAAAATGATTATAAAAAAGAAAAAAAAAGAAAATTCATATCTCTAATAAAAAATTTTATAGTTCCATTCTAATCTGACGTGACACAGTTTTTAAAATTCAATGGGGAAATTTTAATACACAAAAAAAATATGACAAAATATCTTCTAATTCATCCCCCTTTAAACGTGAATCGTTGATTCCGTATTGGGACCTTGGTGGTGGTATTTTCATCCCGAGCTGATTCAGGGGATAACAAAAATCATCGTTTTGCGGTTACGGCAAACAACCCTGGGCGAAAGCTCTGCCGGGAAATCATCCCGGCAGTGAAAAAAAGTGAACCCGGGCATTGTACTTCCCGGGTTTTGGGAAACACCAGGAAAAATGCTGGCGGGAAGAAGCTAAAAATAAAACAAGGTAAGCACCAAGAAAACAAATAAATCAGGGCATCAAAAATGTCCCTTGGGGGACCCCATACCTCCGTGGCTCCCCTAAATAATACGTGCTTTCTTAGCAAAACATATGTGCTACTAAATTTTAAAAATACAATTAAAATAGTCACAATTGACTATTTTGGCGCGAATTTTAAATTGACAATTTTGGGGCCCCTTATAGTTTTTGGGATAAAAAAATAAATTTCTGAAATTATAAAGTATCAATTTTTATTACTGAACCGAATTTAATGAAATTTTCATGGAAATTTTAAATTATGAAATACAGGAAAAACTGAGAGGTATTTTATGCTGAAATTGACACTACCCAATAACTCAAAAATTTCAAAAAGATGATGCAATACTGCATTTCACTACGATAAAATAAGGCCGTATGTCAGTTTGTGACCACTAACGCAGCATTTGCTGTTTCAGAGATATAAAGCAAAATTCCCGCTGCTTTCAGATTTCAATCCACATTCCGCTGCTTTAAAACACCTAACGCAGCATCCGCGCTTTTAGATTACTCAACCAGCTTTCCCCTGCTTGCAAAAAAAAAAATGCAGCTTTCCCCTGTTAAGTAACCTAAAGCGCCTTCCACCGCAAAAAAAAACATAAAACGAAGCATTTCTGCAGCAAAACCTAATGGGGCATTCCCTGCAAAAAAGAACAATAAACGAGATTCCACTGCTTTCAGATAAAACCCAAGGGAGCATCCGTGCTTGCAGATAAACCCAAAGCAGCATTCCCGTGCAAGAAGAGCACAAATGAGAAATAAAGACATTTCGTGCTTGCAAATAACCTAAGGGAGCATTCCCTGCAAGAAGAGCACTAAAGCGCATTCCATTGTTTTCAGATAACCCAATGGCAGATTCCACTGCATGAAGAGCACAACCCCAGATTCCCCGCTTGCAGAAAACCCAATGCAGCATTCTCTACAAAAAAGACATCCGCAGCAATCCCTGCTTTAAGATAAAACCCCAAAAGTAGCATCCGCGCTTGAAAATAACTCATGCAGCTTCACTGCAAAAAGGACTACCCCGCATTCCCTGCTTTGCAGAAACCCAAAGCAGCATTCCACTGCAAAAAGACACTACCCCAGCATTCCGTGTTTCAGGTAACCCAATGCAGATTCCTCACAAGAACACACATACCACAGAATTCTGCTGTTGCAGAAACCCAAGAACTTCCCCGCATGCACGCAAAATTAAGTGCTTCTAAGCATAAATGCAGCATTCCGCTACCAGCACTTAAAAAAAACAAAAAAAACATTATGTTGCATGTAAAACACTAAGAGCAGTATTCCGGGGTAAATAAAACCCAGTGTGACATTATACTGACATAATCAGTTTGAATATATTTGAAAGCTACAGTCATACGTATTCAATTTTTAATAAAGTAAGAGACTCTCTGGTAGCAAGAGCTAATAGATTTTTGAAATATATTTACTTAACCTGAAGTTATAGTCATAAGCACCTTTTAAACAATGAAAGTGTAACATTTAGTAAACAAAATGAAATGCATGCAATAAATTCAATCTGATATGCTTAAATGTTTAAATTACGAGAGACAGAAGACGATCTTTTAAAGAGTCTTTCATATCTCTTGCTGACACAGGTTTCCACCTGCCATGCCACCGACCGAAAAGAATAAATTCCAAATATCTAACTGAAGTTTTGCTTTAAACTATGACGAACAGATGAATAAGAAAGCGGCTGTCTGAATCACTTCGTAAAACATACGTTTATCAAGCTTTTTGTTGAAAATGACTGAACGAAAAATATATTCTGAAGAAAATGATATAAAAACCGATTCTCGCACATATCTTCTAAGATAGCGACAAGGCAAGAGGAATGTCCGGTATATGTTTCTGTCCCCAGGAACAACATTTTTTGACTTTCAGTAACTATATCTCACAATGAAATAGTCTGAAATCTTCAAATCTTTAGTGCTTCATTATGATATAACAAATAAACAAAATAATCTTAAATCAGATAGGGAACTGCTTTCAGGAAGGAAATGTTCAATAAACTGTTTCGTAATATCATCTTTATCACCGGTCTGGCAGTTATTCTTTTACAGTCATTTAAACAGTTTCAAACACTCATCGTTACAAGGATTTTGTACATTTGACATAACATGAGACCAATAAATAGAGTAGAAAACCATGTTTAACTTTGACTTACTGCAACAGCTATCACTTGGACACCAAGTACCCAAGTACAATGCCACAGTGAATAGCGAAGCGGGTAACGAAGCGAAATGCACTCACTTTCTCACAACAGTCATGGAACTTCTTAAATTCAAGAGATGTAGACGGTTTTTTTTTTCTTCCAAAATGCGAACAGTTCCGGTGAAATCATATCTGCTAGTTTTTAACAGTTTCTCATTTGTGTGTATTAAACAACTCTGCAAACACATGTCAGTATTTCAGTTAGATATACACTTTAACTGACAAATGAATCTGAATAGTCACTTTATAACGATGTTTATGTAAATGTAAAACATGTATACTATTAGTGATACACATGCAATCTGACTAAAATACTTGATCTTCTAAACGAAGATCTGAAAATGACCCATTCACATCCGTCTTCTGTATAATTTAGATTTCCAATATAATGAATATTGCTATTTTTATTTTCGCAAATCTACTTTTATTTGAACCAGTCAGACGACTTGTTTCAACAAGTATTTGTCTGAACCATCAAAATAGCGTCGACTGTCAAAGAGTAAGAAACATGTGCAGTCAGTCCGGGGCTCGAACCAGGGACCCCTCGCTTACAGGACAAGTGCCCTACCGACTGAGCTTACCGGCCATCTGACACTTTACGTGTCCAAGTTCGTACCATGACATATGATTTCTCTCAAAACACGAGGGCGTAGTCGCGACGTGGTCGTCATAAGAACTGTAAATATGAAAAACCCAGGCTAAATATAGTTTTTTTTTAAACTTACAAAATGTTGTAAGTAAGCCTTCTGATTGGCTAATGGAAGGGTCGTCAGAACGAGGCTATCGATAGCACGTCTTCAGATCCTAAGCGTAGCGTAATAGGAGATGTACTTTAGTCAGATTGGATACACAAGTGGATTATTCCATTATCAACAGCGGGTAAATATTGCATGTAGTGTAAGAATTACACATACTGTCTCTACAAATCAAATTTATAATTTGTAACAGACCTTATATATAACACATTAAATATAAATGTCCAATAACGTCTCTACGCACAAATAGTATTCCAACCACTGTTTACTCAAGGATAATACATTGGAAATACATCTGCTAAAATGTAACCATCTAAAATTTCCACGGTACTTAAAACGGAGTTAAAAACAAATACTAAGTAGTGCGCAAAAAGCATGGGGTGAAAGGGCTAGATGGCCAGTAAGGGGCCTTTAGTGTACCTCTAGCTTTACAAAACAAGAGGAAATTTAAACACTTCTGTATAAGAAATACCGGCGGAACTAACCAATCGTTTTCAATTTTCCAAGAAAGTAACAGGCGCCAAATGCCTCCGTATCTGAGGTCCAAAATCATGAATTGTATCGTGGCAACTTTTTATTGTACTCACTTATAAAACGGTCCATATAATTCACTAACATAATAAAAAATATCTACAGAAACCCCATAACCGTCATAATCTACAATCCTACTATTATTTTCATCAACTACGCTGTTCTTGTCTCTTCTGATCCATTTTATTTCTAAATATATATGTTGTACACGTCAAATTTCACCTTTTCACTCTTAACATAAGTATTTAAGACATTTAAATCTAGAATCAAACTTTTGTTTTTAAGCTGAAATGCCACCGACAAAGGGCTCGCATTTAAAGTTTGTACACAAACTTCTTTTTTTACAAAATCTTTAACAGCAGAAAAACGAAATCACTAAATTTTCTAGAGCAGACCTGTTATATTTTAAAAAGAATGGCGGCAGCTTTTCCATACAAAGAGTAACATATCCATCGTAAATAACAGAAAAGTTATCTGTATCGGCATTATTAATGTTTTTCCAAAAAGTAAAAGACATTTTTTTTCAGTCTGCCTTTCACTGAGTTTTCAGATACTGCATTATATGAATAAAAGAAATACTTATCAAATTCTCAATTATGTTGACTTTCGTCAGTGGCTTTGTTACTGTGGATTCTAGATTGTCTAGCTGCGCATCGAGACGCTAATTGTCCCACGTTACCACACGCATAGCAGACGGTATCTGTAGTTCCGGTTTGTAATCCCGCCATTGGAGCTCTGCGTGCACTTGTGCACCGAAAGCTTCGAAAAGACTAAGAGAACATTCCAAATAGCATTTTAAATTTATGTGAACACAACAAGCCCTATATAAAAAAGACTAAATACTAGTCCAGTAGCATGAGTATGTAATAAATCCACCGTAACATCTTTGTTTACGATTGATAAAGATTTTACAAGAACAAATTGCTTGATCTGCTCTAAACTATACACCTGTGTAATAAATGTTCTCATGAATTTAACGTGCAGATTAACTATAACATCGATGATAAAGCAAACAGTGTAGTAATCTAAGGGGCGATCTCAACATTATGAAAATAAATGGAAATGACTAACAGTAATGTCCACAGGACAAACACTACTGACAGACGACTGTGTCTGATTCTTTCAAAACTTCTCGAGCCTACCCTAGCTCTTTCTTCAGCTCTGTGGATCTTTCTGTCGTCATCTCAATCGGTAGCAACATTCCTTTTTCCTGTCGTATACTGCAGCTCTCTCTGAATCTTCTCTAAGATCCCAATTCTCATGCTTCTATTCACAGAATTTTTCGTCGAAGAAGTCAGTCAGATCTCCTAAACGAATCCTTGTTTGTATTTTCTCAATCGTTCATACTGAATTACAGACTGTTTGCTGCCAATTATAAACCTCGAGTAGTGAGAACACTACCAGTTCACTCATATAACGCCGAAATATTTCACGAAATTCACGTGACAAAGAGCGCCCAGATAAACTAGCATAAACTTCAGACCGAACTAGTACTGGGTTAAACTACCAAGAAAGGTAATTTCGAAACGCGAATAATTTTATTTGTTTATTTGCATGTTGCTAAAATAAAAACGTAAACACTGTGAGGTATTTATACACTCAAGAATCTGATATGTATTGATTTACTTTCCCAAATAAAGAGCGTCCAAATTATAGCGCAGCGCAGGAAAACTATAACGTATTCTTCGTTGATTTTAAGAGATCCATGTTTCGCAGAAAAGAGTTCGTACATCACCAAGTCGTAGATAGAAAGAAAGAATTGTTTTACATGAAAACAGTATATAAAACATTTAACATTCAAATTCTAATTTCTTTTAAAACATGATTACTGTTATACTTATAATTTTTGTATATCATGCTTTTTAAAACTTCAATTATTTGAGACGTGTTTGTCGAAGAAACATTTAAGTAAATCTAATATAATTATGTATGTGTATTGTTGTATAAATGTTTGACTATATATTGACTTTGTGGTTGTATGAATGTATATGTAATTTAATTGAAGGCCATACTGGAAATAAGTTGTATAATATTTGTACACTTAGTATGTAACCTTCAGAAAATAAAGTTATTATTTTATCTTATCTTATCATATAAAATCACTGTCAATTTACTCAAATATATATTTTCCATTTTATATATCTATATATATATTTATATATATAATGAATTAATTTCGGAAAGGGACTGCATGAGGACAGTTCAATGCCTTTAAAATCACACAATTTACATCTATGTTAAACATGTTTACTTTTATTTCTTTACAAATGGCATTCTGTTTTAAAGGGGGACAACTCTTTTAGAATACAATGTATTGTAAGTATCCATTTCTACTGGACAGAGCGGTAAAATATATTGGACAAATGGCTTGTTTATAAAGATGTTGTTTGTTTACTAATAATTTCTGTGGTTTTGTGAGATACTGATAAACCATTTATGGAAGAGAATGGAGATTTTAGTCGTGTCAAATATACGTACACAATAGCAATACATTCAGTCTCACATCCTGAAACGTGATCCTCTATTATCTACCCGGTTCAGAAATCTTGTATTGATCATATATTTCTTTACAGTCCTTATTTGAATTTATTTTATTAGCGTATGCAACAAAAGTCTCTTTCAAAATACGAACATCTTTTTATACCTCACAAAGCTTGGTTTTTAACGTAACGTGAGCATTTTATTTCTTTTTGTTATATATTCACTCGATACCTCGTTAATTATTTATGGCATTTGTGTGAAGTTTGAAATGACAAAATGCTTTTATCGAATTTAATATGTTAAAACTTGAATTACGTAAATTTTACGCTATTGTTGAATACCAGTTTTGGTATATAATACGATAGACAATGGGTAACCTTTTCTATTCGATATATGCCCGAGTTAAGAAACATTTGTCTATCCTACTTAGACGATAGGCAGGTTCTGAAACCATAAGAAAGTCAACTCAAAGTTACATTAACATGTTGGATAAGAAGAATTTACAGAGGTTATTTGGTATTTCAAGTATATTATTTCCAGGTACTCAAGTAACAAAAATATTAACTTCTATTAGAAATCCTGTTTTTCTACTAGCCGGTCTAAATGACAATAAAATTGTGATATTACCTTTGATTATTCTCGAACGTTGAAGCCATCTTAACTGTAACCAGTCTTTTATATATATATATATATAAAGTACTTAGTACGCATATGAATATATATATATATATATATATATATATATATATATATATATAAACCCTGAATAACCTGGTTTGTTGGAACATTCTTTTGTTGATAATCTATGATCGTTCCCAGATCCCAACAAAAGAATGTTCCAAGATGCCAGGTACATATAACGGCACATTACGGAATGAATATATTCCAACATATCAGGTATTTTAAGGATATATATATATATATGAGTCGATATATATACAGGTATAGACCTGCTTTAGTCGAGAATATCTTCCCCTCCGAAACGTTTCTACGTTCTATGATTTGATACAGATATGGAAAAGTGATAAGACTTATTATTATTCAGACCGTAGCAGAAATACCTTAAATGTAGAAAATGTACCGGAATCGTTAAGTCATCACATGTGAAACTATACATTTAGTCGTCGTGTAATATGCTTAGCAAGAATAGCGACAATACACGTTTGTTTAGTGTATTTACGTCTGCAGGAGCCCTTGGGATATGTTTGTGACCTCGACCTTCGGTATCGTTCACAAACATTCTCGCGGGCTTCTGCAGATGAAATACACACAAAAACTTGCATCGTGTAGTATCCCTTCTTTTGCACTTTGCAGTTGTTGCTATACGAAATATGAAACAATTTCAGAATATTTAATTTGCGGTAACTGTTTTACATGCCTTGTACATATTAATCTTTATATGTATATGAATATTGTTTAGTATAAACACATTTATTCTCAATAGTTAACATAATTATTTGTGTTCGCATACATACGTTAATGCTCTTCTCTTGAATACCCTTAAGTTGTGGTCAATCCCATTTCAGCAACATTTTATGACAATCTTCAGTTTCCAAAAATTCTGTTAGAGATTTATTTAAGAAACAAAAAATAAATAATAAAAAAAAACATTACATAGACTTAGATTCCTCTTTGAAATGTGCATTCATTACCTCTTTTGAAATCTTGCAAGTACCTCACTTTAATATAAAAGTATTAAAAATGGGCCATTTCTTTTGATTTCATCATAATTTGAGCCGCGCCATGGGAAAACCAACATAGTGGCTTTGCGACCAGCATGGATCCAGACCAGCCTGCGCATCCGCGCAGTCTGGTCAGGATCCATGCTGTTCGCTTTCAAAGCCTATTGCTATTAGAGAAACTGTTAGCGAACAGCATGGATCCTGACCAGACTGCGCGGATGCGCAGGCTGGTCTGGATCCATGCTGGTCGCAAAGCCACTATGTTGGTTTTCTCATGGCATGGCTCATTTATAGTTTTGCATTTGATAAACTTTGAGATATTTCAGCAACCTGAAACAAAGGGCAAGTTTTACACAAGCGCACAGCTTCAGAATTTATCTGTTTTCAGTTTAACCCAGATAGAAAATAGGGAGATAATAATGATTTAATTAACTTGCATTTCTAATGAATGTTGACAAAATATATACTTTTCGATGCAAGTCCCTGACCATTATTCCTTAGGCCCAATATGTACATTTGATTTATACATATGCCACAAAAATGCTATCCTGGTTGGGCAACCAGGAAAAGAAAAATCAAATTTCAAAAATATTTGCAATGAAAATCTGACGACCTCATAATTATGATTAGAAAGTTAATAAAAATTGCCTCATTTAACAAAACAAGAATTAGCGTGTTTTTCCTTTTAAAGTAGATATTCTGTCTTCAGTTGTAAAGAAAAAACTAATGACTGCGTCTAACCATATTTGACCTAATTTTGTAGTGGTCGTCGCTAAAGTTCACGCATTAGCAAAGAATGGAACAGATTTCCAATATTTAAAAAATATTTTCTATTCTATTCAGATCTTTTAGAAATAATGTTAACGTTAAAGTTGTTCTACGCGTTTTTTTTTCTACTAGATAGAATTTGATTAAACCATGATTTTTCAAGACTTCAGAATGTACCAATAAAATCGGGCAAATAAAAAGAGACATGGTCGTGTGCTGGTTTTCTTTTCTTCTTTTTTTGTTGTTGATGTTTTTTTGATAGACTGATTAAACTTCAACGAATCTTCTCACGATTTTAAACTAACGTATGAGCTATACTGTGGTGAACTAACGTATGGGCTATACTGTGGTGAGCTAACGTATGGACTATACTGTGGTGAGCTAACGTATGGGCTATACTGTGGTGAGCTAACGTATGGGCTATACTGTGATGAGCTAACGTATGGGCTATACTGTGGTGAGCTAACGTATGGGCTATACTGTGGTGAGCTAACGCGTGGGCTATACTGTGGTGAACTAACGTATGGGCTATACTGTGGTGAGCTAACGCATGGGCTATACTGTGATGAACTAACGTATGGGCTATACTGTGATGAGCTAACGCATGGGCTATACTGTGGTGAACTAACGTATGGGCTATACTGTGGTGAGCTAACGCATGGGCTATACTGTGGTGAACTAATTAACGTATGGGCTATACTGTGGTGAGCTAACGTATGGGCTATACTGTGATGAACTAACGTATGGGCTATACTGTGGTGAACTAACGTATGGGCTATACTGTGGTGAACTAACGTATGGGCTATACTGTGATGAACTAACGTATGGGCTATACTGTGATGAACTAACGTATGGGCTATACTGTGGTGAACTAAAATGATTAGGTATTTGTGCTTGTTTTTACGAGATTTGACCATAATCAAAGAGATTCGCACACATAAAGATTTGAGATATTCTTTGGAATTAATTAAGATGTCAAACATTTCAATATCATATCTTATCCCAACAAAGGTAGTAACATTGCTGTTTCTATAATTTTACTCGTAGGTTGCCATTTAAACATAAAATGATTTTCGTTTAGTATGCGGAGTCCAAGCTTTACTCTATATCATCCGGATAAATGACGCTACGTCTGATTAACCTTTGTCCATGTGCAGAATCATTTTAAATGGAATCCATGCAAAAGATTATTTGATATTTCAAATGACGCTACAAATTCTATTTTAAGAGGGACACATTTATTTTTGAATATAATTTTTCTTTTGTACACAGCGTACATTTGTTTATTATTTGATGGATATCCTGAAAGCACTATATAAAATTATCATTATTGAACAGTTTCTATTAAATTTCTTACAAAATATAAACTAGGTAATTTTCACAGTTGATTCACGTCTTATTAAATACGTGAAATTGTATCACCAACTTTTATCGACACGGATTACCTTGACTTAATTCTTGCCAAAAATGAGATACATACGGTATGGCAGAAATTTTAATGACATTTCCTTTTATCAAAATAGCTGTATGGTGAAGAATATAATTATGTTTAATGAAGTATTATTGACATTAGAACTTGTCACTGGCGAATTTGTAAATTTTAGTATGAAAGAAGCGCAGACTTTCTTATTAAACAGCATGAACATTTTAACACATAGCTTATACAGGTATAGAATAGGATTCGTCAGGAAGCGGAGATTGTATTGGGATAAATGTAATTAGCCTATAAACTTCATTAGAAGACGAAAAGAAACATAGAAAATAACTTTAAACGGTAAAATGATGTCGCTGGACTGGCATTTGCCGATGACAAATAAAAAATGTCAATATCAAAGATCACAGAGACGGGAACAAAATGTTATTTGTGCATGCTGTTAAGATACTCACTAAGTCTTTCTTTGTCAAGGCCAATGTTTCCTTCAGCCAAATATGTTTCTTAAAGTCTACATTATACCTTCTGCCATGAGACATTAGATGATGTTTCACAACCCAGGAAGACAGTTTGGTTGATCGCTCAGGGGAATAAACTTTTGTTATCCAATCATCCGCCCACCAGTTGTCAAGATATGGAGGGTAATAAAAATCGAAAATTTCTAAATGAGAACGATGAACCATATCGTGTGTTAATATTCCAGTGTTTCCTTCATGACACGTTGGTCCAACAATACCTATATTTGGAGAAGTGTAGTTTTGCAGAATTGATATCCCTTCCATGTCCATTTCTGAGTTTCCATGGAACTGTCATCGTTTATGCGAACAAAGTAATCCATGCCATCTTCATAAGCTTCTCGTGCTATTGCATTAACTGTTTTTGTAAATGTTCTACCACGGGTCACAACAGTTTTAACTTTATCAAACATTGTTTCCAATTGATATTTAACAGTTTCTAAATAATCACCTTTATCTATTTCAACATACATAATATATGTATATTGCTCTTCCAATTTTCTACAAGCGGATTTTTAATCTTACGGGTTGACGACGGAACTAAAATGCCAATTTTTATTTCTCTTTTAAGTATTTTTTCAGTACTATTGTATACATTATTCTTACTGGCATTAAAGGATTTGAATAAAGAATATTTGTGTAATTTGCCGGTGGCGTTTGTTGATAAAAGTCAATCCTCTCCTTTCATAGATGAAATACTTAAATCTGTTAATTTTTCAATCGTCTTTGCAAATTCTGGCAATATGTATTTGATGTGCGACATAGAATAGTGATAAGAACGTGTAAATTATTACTATCCAGATTCCTTTAGTTTTCAAAGCCTGAATGAAAGAACACATTGTTTTGTCTTCACACACTGGAATAGAAAGAAAAGAAACATTTAACTATTTCTAAAAACGAGCTTACGACTTCAATACAAGAAATGTGAAAGTTAATCTATTTACGATTGAATATCTGTGTTACTTAAAAGATGTTTTCATTATAATTGCTTTTGTAAATATAATAACTGTTATTACTATTATTATTCATTCTTATACAGCAATAAATCATATCTTAAGTATTTAGTTTTAGCAATTACTGCTGTATATCCGTGCCTACATTTGATTTATGACGAAGAGACAGAAACTAAAATTCCTGTTGGGAATAACACGGAAACAACCCACGTGTGTACCGACAACCTTATCGCATACATTTTTTTCTTGTGTCAAAAAAAAATAATAAAATTAAAACCTATTTTTTCTGTTGGCTACGAGTGTATTAGATAATTTAATTGAGTTACACGACAAAATACACATACTTTTTTCATGTGCATAATGGTCGGATTAAACATATTCATAAAATTTAAATAAATTATTGACATATTCAATAGAAAAGAAAATTAAGTTTCAAAAAGGATACTGTTATTTGTCTACATAGAGCTATCTGCCCATTTTTCTTTTCCTTATTATACTTAAATATAATAATAAACATGATATTGTAAAGAGAAACATCACATTGTATTATACATCTATTAATTTATTATACAATACCCTACCCATAACTATTTTCCACGCGTTTACAAAAAGAACATAAATTCATGTAAAAATTGATCATTACCTGATCTGTTAATTACGAAAGCCCGGTGTTTATACGTAAAGTTTAAAATGTGTTACCTGTCAAAATTATATTTATACTTCAGAAACTATATGTCCAAATAGTCCTTGTTCACGTCCATCAATTCATGTAGAATTACATCGCACTTCACAACCTTACTTTATGATAAATTCTTTTTGTTATAGACCAAAAAACTGTAAAGTTTAGAGTCTAATAAAATATTCTTCTTCTTTATCGTCTTCTTTAAAAGAGATCAACTGAATTTAAACATCATAAAACCCTATGTTTTAACAACAACTTCTTGAATTACGTATGCATTTAAATATAGGTGTTAAATTCATGAATATTTTCAATTGACTATTCAGTATGGTTTTACATTTTGTAAAACCCAGCTGAGACCGACAAGTATTTTGTGAACAAAGGGTCTGTAAATAGATAGAATTGTCAACAAAATTATATTTTTACATATCCAACTCTGAAGACACCTTTTCATTATTGACAAAGGCTTTTTAGTCGAGTACCTTTTGTTTGGAACACATGCTTTTATGGTAAGCGGTGCATTAAAATGCCGCGCATCGTACCGCGCATATTCAAAATTGTGCGGCGTACAGTAGCATTTCAGCGTGGCGCAATAATACAAAACTCCTTAATTACACAGTCTTTGATACCAAGTTTTCATTTAAGTTATAACTTGCAACATAGTTTTTGTGATCCCCTACGCATAAGGGTCGCCTGACCAAAAATAAGTGGACCTCTTGCGGCGCAGGGGATGAGCGTTTGTCTCCTCACCAGGAGGTCATTGGTTCAAATCCTGGATTCCACGGTATATTGATCGCTAAATCAACAGCCGTTTTCACTGCTAGCGAAATTGTCAGACAGTATATAAACAAGTTGCAGCATTCAAGTAAAAAAGAACAAGTTTACTGGTGCTAACCTGTCAGCGAAAAGCACTTTTAAAAGTTGTAATTAGGCCTTGAAATTCTAGAAACCAGAGTCAGCTACCACTAATCATACGTTCTAGTGTTTTATATAAAGGACTAGTAAGGGCAATCAGCTTGTAATTACTCGAGTATGTGTTATCTTTCCCGGGTTTTGGTAAGGGATAACTGTAGAGTATGACAATTATAGCTTGCAGGTCAGCTTTTAGATTAATCAGTGTGTTTATTTTATCTTTTATTGTTTATGGTAGACATTTCAAATAATTCTTTGAATTGCTAAGTTTAGGTTACATGTTTAGATCATTTCTATTATTACTAAATCTATATTTATAGTCCTTTTCATTGGTCTAGATGTAGTCACATGATCAATGATAAAAAGTCATATTGACTCGAAGACGGAGTCAAAAACACGTTGTGACGTCATCACGGTTTGACGTCAAAACAATGTGACGTCGTACATAATTTACCACGAAAAATGACCAAAGGCTGCATATATTTGTATTTGAAGTTTATACTTTTGAGTAGGCTGGTTTTAATGAAAAAGAGACAATTGTTGCCTTTAAGTTCGGTGGATATGTGGATTTATCGACCTGATAAAGCGATATCAACCTCGGGCTGCGCCCCGGTCGATATCGTTTTTATCAGGTCAATAAATCCGCATATCGACCTCACCAAAAGGCAATAATTGTATAATATTTAATACTCTACAAATAAACGTAACGGCAAAATGTTTCAGCACTTTTTTTTTTTTTTTGCCTAAATGGCTTTAAATTTGTCTACTGTTACGCTTTGTCAAATTTTGCAAAGTTCTCATGTTCTCATAAGAATTGATTTCATTAATCTTAATTGTTTTTTATTCATGCTGTGAAGAACTTTTTATTACTAGTAATTGCTCAGAAATGTATTTTAATTTGTTTACCTGGTCAGCAACAAAATTCCTGGGAAGGGCTTAATGTAATGTTGTTAGAACTTGTTGCCCAACCCATTTGCTTTTGTATTTTTGTAATTCTATGTGTCTACTTGCATGTATATATGAGCAATAAAATATGGTTAAATAAAATAATAAGCAACAAAATTAAATGACTCTGATTATTCTTAAGCACTAAAGCTTGTTCAATAATCATTTTTTAGCTGTAATATTTGGCAAAGGAGCTTATATAAATACAACGTGAATAAATAGCATTATATCAGGTTATTACGGCTATATAATCATCACTGGAAGTAAAAATTGATTTATAATTTGTTGGGTTTAACGTCGCAACGACACAATTATAGGTCATATGGCGACTTTCCTGCTTTAATGGTGGAGGAAAACACCAGGTGCCCCTCCGTGCATTATTTCATCACGAGCGGGCACCTGGGTAGAACCACCGACATCCCGTAAGCCAGCTAGATGGCTTCCTCACATGAAGAGTTGAAAGGGTGAGGCTCAAACCAACATCGATGAGGGGCAAGTGATTTGAAGTCAGCGACTGTAACCACTCGGACACGGAGGCCCCGTTCACGAGAAGTGCAAACATTCGAAAGATTCTATGATATCATATTTGGAATGCTTGAAAGGATGATTTAATCTATAGGCGTAATTGTTGTATGTACTTGTGTTTTTTATAGACGCGTTAATTTTATAGATGCGAATCGCGTAGTCTTCGACTTTGTTTAGAAGTAGAATCTACATTGTTATGTGATCAGGGTTTGATAGTTACATTTTTTAGAATAAAACAACCCAATAACAACACTGACTGCAAAAGATAGAAAGGAGAGAAATGACGTGAAAAACTTAAACGTGCTTAACATTTGGTCTTGCCTGTGTTTTAAATGTGAGTGAACAATTGTACTGAAAAAGTATATTGTAATTGTATTGCAAACATGTAGGCTAAGGTAAACAACCAACAGGATTTTGCTTGGTTATTGATATTGTTGAATTGTGTCGAATAGAAAGTCCAAATAGGTCTTAGAAATACTATAGTTTTACATGTTCATATCATTGTTGTTGTCTGCCAGTAACTCTAAAAATTTCGTAAATGATTTTATTCACTTTTCTAACTGCTCAGGTTGTAATGTAACAGGTTTTAAAGGTTCGGAATATTGTATATTCTATAAATCATTGTTTATTATGTTACGGAGAAAGATGATAAACTGTAATGTTTGAATCTAAATTCAAAATATTAAAAGCTTGCTGAATTATGAAACCTGTCAAAAACATGTAGCCCAAGGGTTAAACAGGTATACTTAGTTGTTTATACCATTTACTTCCGGGATCAAAGTTAAATATGTTTAAGGAAAAAGACACGACGAATTGCGTAATTTTACATAGCGGCTAGACTGCTTAATTAAATACATATTTTGAAACATAATTATCTAGAGTTAGAGAGAGAGAGAGAGATCGGGTAGAAATGCTAGATTTATAAGGTCACCATCACTTGATAATATCTACGTAAAAATGTTATGTTTAAATATCAAAGACTGTTGCTATGTTAAATAAAACTGGTTAAAAGGTTATGTTTGTTGTATTAAATGACCACGCTACGTTACAACGCGCGTTTCTGGAGCCGCAGACAGGATGAACGTTTGGAACGTTGTCAGGGCACTACGATGAAGTACGCAATACCACTAGAAGATCACGCCGAGAAACAAGGTTAGTAAACTGTCTATTCTTTTTGCCTGTTTAAAAATTAATTTGAAAATGGCAGACAACGTTTCTTTTCAGCAAATTTTTCAAGATTTGGCTGTTCAATTAAAAATGTTTCCACCGCAATAGGAACTCAGAGTGTACAACATATGGTTTCAAAAGTTGATGGTAATTCTAAGTCGTGGGTAAAATCAATAGAAAAATATTCTATTCTAAATGATTTAAGTGATGATAGAAAGAAATTAATTTGCTATCAGACTGCAACAAGGCCAGTGTCAGATTTTATACATAGATTTATGAACGAAAATCAAGATTGTACTTGGGCTGCTTTAAAACATGCTTTATTTACTAGATTTTCGGAGGTACACGACTCACAGCATGCTTTATATCTTTTGCAAAATATAAAACAAAAACCTGATGAAAATGTAAATGTCTATGCTGAAAGATTATTTACTCTGGCAGAAGATGCCTATGAAAATCAAGATCAAGGTCAAAATCATATTGCAAATTTAGCAATTATTCAGAAACAGTTAATAGGTCATTTTATTGACTGGTTAACAGAAAATTTTCTTAAAATGAAGGTTATGCGTGATTCATCGGAAACTTTACAGGCTGCAGTTACGTCAGCAATGAATGAGCAAAATTTAAGAAATCGGTTTAATTTACGATTCGGAAATGCTACTAGCTAGCAAAATTCTTCAGAAACTTGTCAAAAAGCTAAAGACTTAGGTCACATTCAGTCACAAATTCGTTGTCAATATTGCCGTAGGCTAGGTCATAATGTCAAGTAATGTAGGACACGTCAGAAATATGTTCATGCAGTATTATTACGAAAGAAAGCCACTAGACATATGCAGAAATTAAGCCAAAATTAATTTCAAAACAACTATGATTGGAAAACATATATTGATTGCTGGAATTGTGGAAAATTAGGACATTTTATGAGAGAATGTAGGAGTGTTTTGAGACCTAAAAGAAACATATTTAGGCCTTTAAACTAAGATCTTCCTGTCATAAAGAAGTCGATGGTAGGAAAAATGATTTTTCAACTTATTTTATAGCGCTAGCGGGGAATCCAAACCCTTGTACAATTAGAATAGGGAAACAGAAGATTACGGCATTAGTAGACTCTGGAGCAGAAGTCTCATTAATTAATAGGAGAACAAATGAATCATTAAATAGAAAGCCAAAACTATTTAAAAATCATAAAGTTTTATTACAGTTTGTAAATGGTAATTCACTGCATGTAGATGGATACACCAATCTTATTTTTCGAATAGGTGGAGAAAAAATAGAACATAAATTTTATGTGGTCTTAAATATGAATAGAAAAGCAATACTTGGAAGGGACTTTCTCATTCAGAACAAATGCAGAATTTATTTTGATCTTTTATCAATGACAGTTAAAAATAGCTATGTCACATTACAAGAAGATGTACATAATTCTTCAGTAGTTAGATTGCAAAAGATACTGTAATAAAATCTCAGACAATGCATATTTATTCAGGACAATTAAGAAAAGACTCTAAACTAAAGAATTTTAAAACATATGAATTAAAAAGTGTTGAAGATGGTTATCGTAGTACAGAACCTGATTTAATGGTAGCTAATTCAGTCATAAAATTACGAAAACATCGTAGGTTTCCTGTTATGTTAGTAAATGCTACAAATAAAACAATTAAATTAAGAAAAGTTTGTGCTGTTGCAACTGTTGAACAAATTGATGAAAAATGTATAGCCTCTGTTTCTGATGTCAATGAATTATCAAACAATAAGGGTGAAAAGTCAAGTATTAATACAAAAAGAAATAATAGCACCAAAAGAACACTTTCAGTATGTAGAAAAATTAGTTCAAACAAATAGGGACGTTTTTGCGAATAATGACTCAGAATTGTCACAGACGATTACAATGAAAATTCCTACTATAGAACATGAACCGATAAAGCGGCGACCATGTAGAGTACCATTAAATGATAGGAAAATTATAAGTGACGCTATAGATGAAATGCTTAAGGCTAACGTAATAAGACCTTATCAAAATCCCTATGCAAGTCCTGTCGTTCTGGTTAAAAAGAAAAACGACAACAGTACCAGATTTTGTATAGACTTTAGGAGGATCAATTACCTGGTGAGACCCACAGCATACCCTCTACCTCATATCTATGATATGTTGGCTCTTTTAGGTGAATCAAAATACTGAACTACCCTAGACTGTCGCTCAGGATTTTGGCAAATACCGATTGATGAAAAAGATAAAGAAAAAACTGCATTTACCACATTCAGGGGTCTATTCGAATTTAACGTTATGTGCTTCGGATTAGCTAATGTCTCTGGGGTGTTCCAGGAACTAATGTCTAAAGTCTTAGAGGGTCTAGATTTTGCTGTCGCGTACTTGGACGATTGCTTCATCTTTAGTAAAACATCAGAAGAACATAAACGCCACTTAGACATATTTTTCAAAGGTTAAGAGAGCATAAAATCAAACTTAAGTTGAAAAAGTGTCAATTCATGCAGCCTAAAACCAAATACTTAGGTTTTGTCATAGATGAAGATGGCATCAGACCTAATCCTGATAAAGTTAAAGCTATTAGGTAACTTCCGGTTCCAAAAAATGTGCGTGAAGTTCGAAAAATAATCGGGGCATCCTCGTTTTATCGTCGGTTCATCTCCTCATTTTCAGAAATAGCAGAACCTCTTATAAACCTAACAAGGAAAAAGTCTCCATTTATTTGGACAGAAGAATATCAGAAAAGTTTTGAAAAAATTAAAGAACAATTAACAGCTATTCCTTTCTTATCCTACCCAGATCCAAACAAGCCGTATACATTGTACACAGATACCAGCGATAGTCATGTGGCAGCGTGCTTAACTCAAGCCTATAATTCACCAGAATCAGATGAAAATAAAGAAAGACCTATATATTTTCTGTCTCATAAACTAAGTGAAACACAAAAGAAATACAGCACTATTGAGAAGGAGGCGTACGCCATCTTTTATTCTTTGCAACGTTTAGACTTCTTTTTACACAATGCTGAATTTACAATCAAATGCGACCATTCTCCGCTCCAGGTTTTATTGAAAAGTCCAATGCAAAACAAGAAAATTCAGTTATGGGCATTGTCTATTAGTGGTTACATCTGTAAGATAGAGTATCTTCCAGGAAAAGCAAATGTTATTGCTGATTTCTTTTCACGACCACCAGAATCTGAAAATAAACAAACAGAAAGTGAACAAGAAATTGAACCAGATATTAATGACAATTCCTACAAAATTTTTGACAAACATACAGTGAAAAGCATAAATGTTATAAACTCTAACAACTTAAATTCAAAAGAGGTAGCTAACAAAGAATATCAAAAACAAGATTCTTTAGTAGAAACTGTCCCAGAATTTGCAGAGTTAGATATGAGATTAGAACAAGATAAACATCCTGCAATTGTTCAGATGAAAATGCAACTTAAGCATGGTGACCCAAATAAGGCTGAATTCAAGAAGTATTTAGAAGTAGACAATATTCTATACTATATTTCGAGCCCAGATGAAGAACCAGTTATGAGACTATATGTTCCTAGTCATTTGAAATCATTAGTTATAACAGAATATCACAACAATGGTCACCCCGGTACACAACGTATGTTTGCAACTATAAAAACAAAGTACTACTGGCCAAATATGTTTAAAGAACTTCACAGATATGTAACAACCTGTGCTGATTGCCAAGCTAGAAATTTGACAAAAGTTAAAGCGCCCTTCAGAGAAACAAATATTGCACCATTTCCATTTGCTATTGTTTCAAGAGACATATGTGGTCCTTATGAGAAGGAAGACACTTAGTGGCAATCGTTACATTATTTGTTTTGTTGACATGTTCAGTGGTTTTCCAGAAGCTTTCGCAGCTCCTGATAAAAGTACAAATACAGTAATAGACTTACTTTTGATTGAGATATATTCTTGATATGGATGTCCTCTCCAGATAATTCATGACCGAGGGTCAGAATTTACAAGTTCTGCCTTTAGGGAGGTCCTGAAAGAGTTAAATATTGACAATGTATCATGTACAGCAAATACCCTGAAAGTAATGCAAAACAAGAACGAATGCACAGAGTTCTGCATGATATTTTAGCAAAAAGAGTTCAAGGTAATACACGTAAATGGGATTTTCATCTTAATATGTCTTTAGCAGGCATACGTCACAATGTTTCAAAAGTTCAAAGTTCACACCTTTCTATTAGTTTACAATAGAGACAAAATTTCACCTATTGATAATTTGCCTAGAGCTAAATACCATGGCGAAGAGTTTCACAAGATAGTTCTTCAAGAACAACATTCAAGTTTCCTTACTGTTTATAGACATTTAAAACGCTCAAAACGAAAACATAAGACACAAGTAGACAAAAAAGCAAAAGACATAAAGTTTGAAATAAATGATCCTGTCTATTATAAGAACTATCAAAGAAAAAACAATCTTGAAGATCGCTGGAAATCACATTACAGAAATCTTGAACAAAAAGGTCCAGTTACATATCTTATTAAAAACCAGCTTGACAACTCTGTTGTTCAAGTACATGCAGATCAGATAAGGCTTGCTGACATTTCTGAATGGCCCGAACGTAAAGCTGTTAAAGGTTATCTAAGACGAAGGGTCAATTATGCAATACCTCCTGATGATTCTAGCTCAAGCAGTAATAATGAATCTGACGCTTCTGATACTGAAATATCAAACAAAATCAGAAAAGTTAAAATGCCTAAAAGCACATATAGGGTCTGTCAAGAACGTGAAAATTCTTCCTCGGAAGATAACATTCCTTTAGCTCAGCTAAGAAAACATTTAAGAGAACAGAGTAGGGAACAAAATGACTCAGAATCTGAACAAAAAGCAAGCAATACTGGCGAAAGTTCAGCTAGTATAGGTAACAATACAGAACAATTACCTTGATAATGAATCCCGTATGGAATCAGGTGCTTCGCATTCTGATCAGTCCATAGAGACGGATGACATGGATACACAGTCTTTGTCAAACGAGTCTGAAAATAATCAAAATAATATGGTTATTGAAAATGTAACAAGAGACACAAAGACACCTAATCTTTTTATGAAACATAATACTAATGACAAACAAAAATATCTGCAAATGATATTAAGTCACATGGCTGAGAGTGAAAAAGCAAAAATATGATGTTAAGTCAAATGGCTGAGAATGAAAAAAACAAAAATGACATAATGCAAGGTCTGCTTAAGACATTATTTTAGACCTTAACTGTTAGACAATTGTTTCAGGGCTTAAACAATCTTAGAGAATACTTTGCTAATTTATAGCATAACATGATACACAAAAGATTGGTAAGAAAAGTAGCGCTATATGATGACGTTGATAAAACCAAGGTGTATATTCATATACACTGTATTGTTTTTGTAAATATCTCAATTAAAGTTATTGTTCATACATTTATTATTATAATTGTTCGGTGTTGGTTAAGTTCCTAATGCACAAAGTTATATTTTCTGCATTGTAAAAGGCTAGTAGAAAATACAAGATACAACCACAAAGTAACGTTTTTTTCTTTAATTCTGTTTAGAACAGAATACCTATGCTGTTATTCACATTTGTAATTATTGTTATTAGAATATTTTAATGTCAAATCATTTAGTGTTCTGAGACCTGTGAGAAAAATTATATCACGAGGTTCACTGGTTTAAGCATACTTTAGTATTGTAAGACGCACGAAAACAGTCATAGTGTGAGGTTAACATTAAAGCATAAAAATTGTATATTTTGTGTTTTGTTTCTCCAATTTAATGTCATCTGCAGTCTGTAGAGTATTAAAACCGGTATCACGATAAGTTTCTCCACTCACCTGTTTACAGAAACCGGTGTCATGATAGATTTTTCAACACACGTAGAAACCGGTGTCATGATAGGTTTATACACGCACCTGTTACAAAAACCGGTGTCATGGTAAATATCTCCTAGCACCTGTTTAAACGTATTTCTGAAGAGTTTTACTTTAGATTAAGAAAAAAGAAATAGTTATATTCAACCCCTTTGAAGTTTCTATACGATATTTATGTTTTTATTAAAGCACGTACGCTTTGCCAGTAACTAATGACTTTGAATTTTTATTCACGTAATTTTTCTTAATAGTAAAATGCAGATACGACTAAATTTAGAGGCATAATAACAAAATAATAATATATCACAGAATGAGCCGAATAAGTAAGGCTTACAATACGTAATTACTTTTATTGCATATATGACTTTGTTGATTTAGATTTAGTGTTCTCTGACCTTTTTTGTGAGAACAAGCATATTATTTTACTAGCCATTATAGTTAAAGCACATTTACCGCAATACATTTCCACAAAATGAATGAATTGCTGTAATCGTATTAATTCTATTTTTTTCTATCAAATCTACATGTTTTAAAGTTCATATCCTTAAAGTATTCATTTTAAAGTTATATTGTTCTGTCTTTATATTGATAACATGGTAACAAATGCTGCGAAATAAAAAGAAAAATAAGGCAACCAGTACAAAGGAATTTTGTTTAACTATGTATCAAATTCGCTTGCTCGAATGATTTTGGCGAAATAATTCACAAAATATAAGTCTGTTTAAAAACGCAAATTAAATCACGGGTACTAAACAGTGCCTGCGGCACTGCCTGTGCCGACGAGGATTGAAGGCACTTCGCTTCCTGTACCGCAGGTACTTCGTCAATGTTTACAAAACGAGCGAGATCGGTGAGTGATTTTTGTCATTTTTATCATTTTGTAACTGCATGAAGCATTTTTTCAAAAATCGGGGAATGTAGCGGGGTGTAAATGTATCTTATCTACATATCCTTGCTTAAATTTGTGGCAAGAGATCAAATTCATAGAAACGTAAGGACAAATAAGTTTAGAATGAAACCTGATTTTTTCACATCAGTGACTGTTTAGACTCATTTCTTTTCGCTGACCAAAACGATGCCGTCTCTGCCGTCGTAAATCATATTTATAAATGACATGTGATCTGCTAAAACATAAAATGTGTCCAGAAAATTCCGAATTTGAACGTTATGCCAATTTTGAAAAAGTGCCGCAGGCATTTCGACGATGCCGCAGCCCCTTCGAGGTGCCGCAGGCACTTCTAAAAGTTTTATAAATTTGGCCCATAACTTACCAAATCTCAAATAACTCGCATTCGTACGATTATATTTTATATTCACAAATATAAAAAAAGTATAGCAATCGGTTTATCTTCGCTGGTAATCTTAAACTCTAGTACGCGATTGTTCCGGTCAGTTAATTTCCCAAACATTATGCTTTTTGAAAATTGCCTTCTCTGTCCGTCCTATGCTGCCCGATATGTTATTCTTTTTTTCAAGTTTTGTTTGCAGGAAACGAATAGGTTTTTACGTACATGTAAAAATTCTCCAGTTTGATCGTTTATGAGCTATACTTATATAAGTTCTCCATTTTTCTGAAAACATATATATATATACATGTACGTAAAAACCTATTCGTTTCCTGCAAACAAAACTTGAAACAAAGAATAACATATCGGGCAGCATAGGACGGACAGAGAAGGCAATTTTCAAAAAGCATAAAGTTGGGAAATTAACTGACCGGATATATATATATATATATATATATATATATATATATATATATATATATATATATATATATTTGTAGATATACTTAACATTTCCAGGAAACGTTAGGCTATTAAAATAACTACAGAAAATTTCAACATCAATATAGTTTCGGATTTTATACCGAAATAACTGTCTAGCTAGTAAGTGTTAGCTGTCCACAATGGACTCTTACACAAATGGTATCGAGATTATAATGTGAATCATCGCAATAATATTTACAGGAAAATTCTGACTATTGAGACTCTTATTAGAAAACTTCGCTTTATCACGGTAATTTCTTAAGTATCGCGACAGCTACCTGCCTATCTCATGGCAGAGGTTATAATGCAGTAATTCGGTCAAAAATGTGCTTCCGTGGTGTAGTCTAAAGAAGTCTCTAGTAAACGGATCCTAATTTTTCCATTTTTCGCGCAATTGCGCGTAAATCGGGAGCCAAATGAGCATTATTTCACTCGTGGAATGAATTTCAAATAAAATAGGACACTTTTCATGCTAATACTCGCATGTTTTCGAGTTGTTTTACGTGAAAACAAAGTAGGGTTTTTATTCTGCTGACCGCTTTCTGAAATGCGGCAATATGAGGGTACCTGACTTCAGTTGACTTGCATTTCACTGCATACTATTAAACATCCCTTTTTCTTTTCGTTTACTTGAAGGAAATGTACGGGTATCTTGTGGAAAATAGGTCTACGACGGAGTGAAAATCTAGAAACTGTAACAAAATTGTTCTGAAGTAGCTGAATTTTATCTGAAATTTTTTATTGGTATATAGCCTATACCATCATAATGGATTGATATTTAAAGCGTTACAAAGGTTTGGTCCCTTTATTTTACAACTATAAAGTCAATTTACTACAGTATCATGGGTGCATTTAGTTTCTGCCCTTCTGTTTCTCTGTCAGTCTTCCATTTGTCTAGTTTCGGCCAAATTTATGTCCCGATACTTTTTGAAAGTGCCTGCGGCACCTCGAAGGGGCTGCGGCATCGTCGAAATGCCTGCGGCACTTTTCCAAAATTGGCATAACGTTCAAATTCGGAATTTTCTGGACACATTTTATGTTTTAGCAGATCACATGTCATTTATAAATATAATTTACGACGGCAGAGACGACATCGTAAATGATAAAAATGACAAAAATCACTCACCGATCTCGCTCGTTTTGTAAACATTGACGAAGTACCTGCGGTACAGGAAGCGAAGTGCCTTCAATCCTCGTCGGCACAGGCAGTGCCACAGGCACTGTTTAGTACCCGTGTAAATGTTAACGTATGTTTTAATTTAAAACATCTTATTTAAGTTAAAAGATAAATATATAATGTACTTACCTTATAATAACTTGAATACGTGTAATCATTCTTTTTGTCCATTGTTATGTCCTTTTATTATATCTGAGCGCTCGTATTACGGTGGAATTTTAATTAAATTCTAAAACAAAAACACGTCTGCACACAATACAAGCAAAAGTATAATGGCCAGTTAGCTTACAGTTTCTGCCACGAATGCAAAACGGGACTGACAAATTCACGGTTGAACACACAATATTGACCAATGAAAGACGCCCTTACAGAACGAGCCCTTAAGGACTTATTATCAGCCAACTATATCAGCAACTTCCTGGTGGAACGTCAAAGTGATAAAGATAAAATTATGAAAATCAACGAAAAATAACCTCGAGCTATAATAATATATCAATCTTTCTCTCCATCTACAATTAAAGAAACTTTGTTAAGACAGAATTTATGAACAATGTTAAATGAAAAAAGAAATAATCTGAAATTCTGTTTATAAAACAACAAAGAAACAAGACAAATAAGAAACATTTTAGCAACAGATATATTTACACGATGTCAGATTCTCGTCAGTGTATTATACCTTTAATTAACCATGCAGTTCTTATTGAAAATATCCGACGCAGTTTGCAATTCAAATGATTATGAAGACTTTATTTCGCCCAGCTGATATGAAGACTATATTTTGCCCTAGCAGAAGACTACTCTAGCTGAAAACTGTAAAGAATTAACATATTAAAACTAACTGTACGTATTCTAGACAATTTTAGTGATTAGCAAAGTCAGGATCCCACGGCCTGCTCTACTACCCCGCAACGAGATGTGTGCATATAGAATTCAACAACAACAGAGAATTATTATGGAACTATGGGACGCCGATGTGAACAACGCGAAACAGCAGACTTGGTACCACTTGCGGACAATTGATGTTTGTACACTGCAGAGAATTGGCTGATGTTGGAGGCAGATTTGTTTGAAACTTAACCACTTATGTTTATATGTATGGCAATCTCTGATAGGTGCATCAGAAAGACGGAATTTCCACAAAATTAATGAAAAACCAAACGAACAGACGCTTATCTGACAAACGTGATACTGTACACGCTGTAATAATATATATAGATTATATCTTTATTCTGACAGATGTGACTTTCGCAAATGAATAACTGTTTAATTTCAATGTATAATGTTGTAATATTGTAAAGCTGCAGACGAATGTTAAAAAAAGATATATAATGTACTTTATTTGTATGAAAAATTATCACGTTCAAGGAAATTCCTCCATTATATTTGTATCATGCTTGCACTAACTATTCTGATGCCTAAATACTGAGAAAATTGTATCTATCTGTAATGTTATGTACTTTAAATTATCTTTAATATGTTTGTGTAAAATTACCCAACTGTTTAAATTGTGCAGTTAAAAAGCTAATTCTGTTTACTAAATTTTACCTGGCGAACCCTCGGCGACATTTCTAAACAATCAATATTAAGGATTTTTTATAGCTTAGATTTACTATTAATCTTTTTTTATTATATTTTGTGGAAGAAATGAAGGGATTTGTAATGTAACAGGTTTGAAAGGTTCGGAATATTGTATATTCTATAAATCATTGTTTAATATGTTACGGAGAAAGATGATAAACTGTTAAGTTTGAATTTAAATTCAAAATATTGAACGCTTGCTGAATTATCAAACCTGTCACAAAACATGTAGCCCAAGGGTTAAACAGGTATACTTAGTTGTTTATACCATTTACTTCCGGGATCAAAGTTAAATATGTTTAAGGAAAAAGGCACGACGAACTGCGTAATTTTACATAGCGACTAGACTGCTTAATTAAATATATATGTTGAAACATAATTATCTAGAGTTAGAGAGAGAGAGAGAGAGAGAGATCGGGTAGAAATGCTAGATTTATAAGGTCACCATCACTTGATAATATCTACGTAAAAATGTTATGTTTAAATATTAAAGACTGTTGCTATGTTAAATAAAACTGGTTAAAAGGTTATGTTTGTTGTATTAAATGAACACGCTACGTTACAATGTGTTGCGAAGTTCTCTACAGTTATTGACATTAATTGTCTTATAATTGTGTTTGACTGAACTTTCATTTATTGCTTAGAAATGCTGATTACTTTTGCAAACCTGATCAGCATATTGTTGTTCTTTTACAACTTTAAAAAAAATGAATCAAAGTCGATTTTTTTTTGTTAGATTTAACCTTAATTTGATTTGGTTTGTTATGTTCAGTACTAGAATCGTTTACAAAAATATCAAAGTTTTACTACTTCTTGATCTGTTGTCTGCGGTAATATATATATATTATGTTTTTATGCTGCCCAGAAGGAATGCATATACGTCGCCGTTTAGTTGTCGTTTAGTCCATCCTTCCGTCCGTCTGTCTTTCTCGCTATCTTTTGTCAGGAGTATTCCAAAGTAAGCCTCACTCCAAAGAAGATATGCGCATGTTATCTTCATGTTCTGGTCGGTTATATTTTAATTGAGTGTTTTTGTGCTATGATTTTTAGTATTCATTAGCAGTATTTCTTGTCTTTAGTATTCTTTATCAGCCACTGACTGGAATTCAGCGAAACTTCATCAGAAGCTTCACCCTTAAAGGGTATAACGAATTTTTCCTCTTCTATCCGGTCCGATGACTTATTTATCTCGTTTTAGCCCTGTGATTATTCAACATTAGTTAACTATAACGCCATTCTTGTCCGGATTATTTCTCAGCAACCTTTGGCTTTGGAAATCAGTGAAAATCTATAAGAAGCTTCACTCTCAAAAATCCGTATTTCGATCAGATGTTTTTTTCACAGTCATAGCCCTTTGATTATTCAGCAAAACTTCATACGAAGCTTTACTCCCAACCTGACGATAAACGGTAAAACAGTGATTGCACGCAGATCATCGTCCGGTGAATAAATCATTGTTTTTACTTTATCTGCTTGTCAAATGGATTTTTGTAGCGAAATGTCTATAAATTCTAAAAAACAATAATATAAATTTTCCTCAAGCTATCTGCTTCGTGTTTTAAAAGCAATGATTCGAAAAAGACTAGCTTAAATAGGTCTATACAAGAATCAGAAGAATAATCAAAGATATTTGAAATACCAAGAACTACAATGTTTAAAAACTAACTTGTGTAAACAGTAAACCCTTAGCTTACAGCAAAATGCCTTACTAAAATAATTACCAGAATGCCACGACCCAGGCTTCTATTACCAATAAAGACACAAAATGCCCTTATCTGTTCTTTATAGGAATATCAGTCTAAAGTCCTGGTGCAACAAGTATAATGAGCCACAAAAGACGCTTAAAATGCCACCAGAGTACTACGACCCGGGACTCCAATGCCTTTTAATATATCTAGCTAAAGAATGCCTTTCTTTTGCTTTGAAATTGTCTACTTGGCAATGTATCTTGACTAGTGCAACAAATAATTAAATAAATAGTTGTTGTCGATGTGTCTTCAACTGCAAACTGAGAGTCATCTAAAGTGAAGCCAAGTCCTTTGACTTGCTTCTTGATCTGCGCATGCGCAAACATACATAACAAGTGGAAGTTCTTGTAGGAAATGCGCAGTGCTATTGAACATAACTATGTAAAACGTCTACTGATTGGATAAAAATACTTACATTCATTTATAATGAACGCCGTCCTGACTTTGACTGTTTATGCATGTACGTATATATGGAAACAATAAGCTTTTATTGATACCTATTAAAATAAAGCTTTCAACAACGAAAGTGCATCATAAACAGAAGAATTATAAATATTTTACTGAAATATGAATGCAATCAATGCTTTAATTTACCCCCAAATACGTACGGTAAGTGATTGAACAGCATAATAAAGAGGAAAGAACTAGTATATTTTGTCACAATGTATTGGACAGATAGGTTGTTTATAAAGATGTTGTTTGTTTACTAAACATTCTTTGGTTTAGTAATATACTGCTAAACCATAAACATTTATGTAAGAGACTGGGGATTTTTAGTCATGTCAAATAAACGTAACAATACATTCAGTCTCACATCCTAAAACGTGATCCTCTATTATTTACACGGTTCAGAAATTTTGTATTGACCATATATTTCTTTGACAGTCTTTATTTCAATTCATTTGACTAGTTGACGCAACAAAAGTCTCTTTCAAAATACGAACTTCTTCTTTTTATACACAAAGCTTGGTTTTCAATGTAACGTGAGAATTTCGTTTCTTTTTGTCCTATGTTTACACGATAGTTCTTTAATTATTCATGGCATTTGTGTGAAGGAAGTTTGAAATAACCAAATGCTTTTATCGCATTTAATTTGTTCAAACTTGAATTACGTAAATTTTACGCTATTATTGAATACCAGTTTTAGTATATAATACGATAGACAACGGGTAACCTTATCTATTCGATATATGCCCGAGTTAAAGAACATTTTTCCATCCTACTGTGACAGTACGGTCGAACCGGGGACAGAAACTAAAGGAACAATTTAACACTCATTACAAAATTTACAAGTTTATTTACAAAAATGATTATTTACAGTGAATGAAAATGAACAAAACCTAAAGAGAAAAAAAAAAACTAAAAAAACACTGAGCTCAATATTTGATGTTTTTTACAAGATGTTCAGTTCTCAGAATTACAGCTGATTGTCATCGTGACGGTTAAACAGATGTTTCACTTTTACTTTGACTTAGAGTAGCACTAAAATTATGTAAGTAACTGTCCCATTAAATCGCGAAGGACGTTGACCCCATTCTGGCTCCCCATGTCTGGTGTTTGTATCCCTGAGCTGTCTCAGTCGATTACAAAGGTCAGCGGCTTGGCGGTTAAGGCACAACCATGTGACGTAGAATCTCTAATCTGGGAATTCACATCCAGGCGAGTAAAGTAAAGTGAACCACGGGTATAAGACTTCCGGGTTGTGACATCAACAGGAAAATGACGTCTGATGGAAGAAGCTAAAATATATAACATATGGTCAGTACCTTAGCAAATACAATTAAAGGCATAAAACTGCTCCTTTGGGTACACCATACCTCCGTAGGCTCCCATAAATAATACGTGCTACTTATACAAAATATACGTGCTACTAAGTTCTTACGTCACGTGAATACAATACGTCATTTTTTACTTCCATTATTTCTCAAATTAATTACTTACTAGTCTAAATTTAAAGTATGATAAAGATATGAGAAAATTATGATGAAAAATTATAGATAAGAAGATGAAAAACTATTATTTACAACCATATATTAACAAAAATGTAATGGAAATTAAACGTAACACAATAGCTGATATGGACGTATTATCGACTACCATACAACAACACGGCCATTTTAAGGATATGCAATATACTGGCACACGAAAATTTTAAATTGCAATTACATATTAAATATGCGGTATTATACATTACAATACAATGCAGTACCGGCGTTCCATAATTTACAACGAAAAAGACATATACGATTTATGACAAAAAGTACTTGCTAATTATCAAGTTACATAATTTCCAATATAATTTTACAACTTATACAAACGAAACATTTTAGATTCCTCTTTCGAAATAGATAATTTACAAAAGTTTAATAAATTAGCCTGACCTACCGAAATTAGCTAATCTCTTGCCGAAAAGTAAACGTTTTACAAAATTCTGTAGAATGAACAAAAATTTACTAAATAAAATCGTAGTTCAAAAAGCATACAAAAATCTAACAAATAAATTTCTTACCTCGATCGAGCAAAATGTAATTTCTACATAATATGTAAGAGTTTCATAGTGTCACCAAGACTGAAAAATGTGTTGTGCACTAAGCATATCTAGTCCAATCAATTTGTATCGTTATGTCCCGTCAAATTTGGATTTTGCACGGAAATCAGGACATAGCCGTGAGCTCGGACTGTTTTGGCGAAAATGTCAATTGGACAATTTAAGGTGGTATCACGTTTTGAATTTCCGGTGAATGATAAAAAAACAAAGAATATTCAGTTCTTTCCAAAAAAACGTTATGTTATGATTCAACCAAATAGTTTCCTTTGTCTACCAGAAAGGAACAATTCTTGTATGTTAATATTGAAGTTTGGTACCTTTATAACAGACAATAAACTAAATCAATAGAAATTCATACGTGACTTCGGTGAGCTCAACAAAGCAATTTCAAGCATAAATATTAATGTGGAATGTAAATAAAGTTACACACTACAATATCCTACCAAGATACTTACAAAAACAATGCATTTGCAGAATGAAGAGATAAAAGTAATTTTGACAGCTCGTTAAAACTAATGACAAATTTTGACAGGTGTATGCTGACTCATGACCTAATTTGTTTTTTTCCTGTTATTTCTAACTTTCAGTTTGATGCAATACCTGCATTGATACTACAGATACGTTGAGGCCCATATGTCAGTTTGTGACACCTACTTAGACGGTAGGCTGGTTCTGAAACTATAAGAAAGCCAACACAAAATTACATTAACATGTTGAATTAAAAATAATTTACAGTTGAATGATGATTATTTGGTATTTCAAGGATATTGTTTCCAAGTACTCAAGTAGTAAAAACATTAACTTCTATTAGAAATTCTGTTTTTCTACCAATCGATCTAAATGACAATATAATTGTGGTATTACCGTTGATTGTTCTCGAACGTTGAAGCCATTTAAACTTTACCAAGTGGGGTGATTATTATGTCTGATTTAATTATGCTCCCGCCATAAAATGGGAAGGGGAGGCATATAGTGTTACCCCTGTCCGTGTGTATTTTTGTTTGTTTGCTTGTTTGTTTGTGCTTTTGTTTGTTTGTGTGTTCGGAAAGGGTGGTGTTCGTGTCCGGGCCATAACTTTGACATGCACGGTCCGATTTCAGAATAATTTCAAAAAAGTGATAAGCATAGATAGACAATGTGTCATGCGTAAAAACATTTTACTAACTCAAAGGTCAAGGTAACAGTCCTTGGCTGATCTTAGCCAATTTTCACTACATATATGCTGATAATGTGTGTTCGTGTCCGTTCCATATCATTGACGTGCATCGTTCTATTTCAAAATAATATGACACAAATAATAAGCACGGACAGACAACAGGTCAGTAGCAACAACCAGGGCTGGTATTCATAAATCTTCTAAGGGAAAATTTTCCCTAAAGGACTAACTAGTGGAAAAGTTCCAAAGCATATCGTCGAGATAGTTGGAATTTCTAACAATATTGTCATATACAGTCTGGCATAGTTATGAAGCTTATCAATAAATATTATCAAATTTACACTTTTCTTTTTTGCTAAGTTGTTTAGGAAATTTTACAAAGTTAAGGATTTTCCTAAGTTTTCTTCTTAGGAGCTTTATGAATAGGGGCCATGGTCCATAGGTTTAAGGTCAAGGTCAAACTTAGAGGCCAAAGATCACATACAAGAGTGACTTTGTCCTGGGCGTGTCTTCTTCGTGCATGGAGGGATTTTGATGTAACTTTGTTCAATTGTACACCATCATGAGACAGAATGTCATGCGCAAGAACCAGGTCCCTAGATTAGAATTACTTCCCTTTGCTGTTACTTTAAATAGTTTATATTGTAACGTTTTTATTACTGTTCTTAGGGAAAAGTCAAGATCAATTTTCTGTACAACATGCATGTTACATCCAATTTTGAGATGTATTTTGACATATCTCTACGTGGTAAGGATATTTGTGCGTTGTGTGGACTTTAATTTTTTTTAAGATCAACTTCTCTTAGTTGTTACTATAACTTACTTATATTGTAATTGTTTTATAATTGACTGTAAGGAAAACCCCACAAGGCTGCTTTTCTGTGGTACAACATAGAAGTTTCTTTCAAATTGTAGGTGTATTTTAAGGTATCTTTACCTGGTAAGGAGTTTTTTGTGGACTTAGAATTACAATTAATATAATTATTACTACACAACAACAGAATTAAAATTCCATTTGCAAATACAGGTGCTAGTGTATATTTGCTATGACGGGCGTATATTGTGATATTCTGGCACTCTTGTTGTAAATAAATAGGGCCAAGGGTCCGTTTTGTAGTTTGTGGGCAGTACCATTCCTGTGACCTTTCTCATGTTGCGGGGGCATCAGTGTCTGTGACACATTTCTAGTACATATATATAAACTACTAAGTACGCATATGAATATGAGTGGATATATATACACACAGGTATTGACCTGCTAAAGTCAAGAATATCTTCCCCTTCGAAACTTTTCTACGTTCTATGATTTGATACAGCTATGTTATTAGGACTAGCAGAAATACTTTAAATGTAGAAAATGTACCGGAACCGTAAAGTCATGCATGTGAAGACAATACATTTAGTCGTCGTATAATGTTTTAATGCAAAAATAGCGACAATACACGTTTTGTTTAGTGTATTAATGTCTGCAGAAGCCCTTGGGGTATATTTGTGACCTCGACCTTCGGTATCGTTCACAAACATTTCTGCGGGCTTCTGCAGATGTAATACATACAAACACGTGTATTATCCTTTCATTTGCACGTTGCAGTTGTCGCTATGCGAAGTGTGGAACCATGTAAAATAATCAAAAATTATTTTGATGTGTTTAAATTGTTATGTAAGGTCAGAAAGTACATTAGCATTGACATATGATTACTAGACACGCCAGTCCACATCTTTCAAGTTGATATATATTGTTGATGCACGTTGCGCTAGTTTGTCATGTCAATACGTCAGAAAATGCACCAGCTAATTTAGAGTATGGTTATATATTGTTTTAGATATTTCGTATATTCAGAAAGAGTCTAGGACAGTCCAAGTGTGGACCGGAAGTCCGAGCAGAGACCTAGGAAATGGGTCTCGTAGATATTAAAATATTGAGAGACAATGTAGAAGATTATGTTAGGTTTTAGATATGAAGCTTGTTAAACTAAGACACAAGAAATTAGAAAATGATTTACTAATGTTATGTACAAAATATTCTACTGTGTAAATAAACATAAAAGTGGTTCAGAATGTGTTGTTGTTATGGATCGACCACATTACAACCATTTCAGAAGATTTCATTTGGGATTACTGTTTTACATGCCTTGTACATATTAATGTTTATGTGTATATGAATACTGTTTAGTATAAGCACATTTATTCTCAATAATTAACATGTTTGTGTTCACATACATACGTTAGTGCTCTTCTCTTGAATACCCTTAAGTTGTGGTCAATCAAATTTTAGCAGCATTTTATGACACTTTTAAGTTTTCATTAATTGTGTTAGAGATTCATTAAAGAAACAAGAAAGAACCGTTACATAGACTTAGATTCCTATTGGAAATGTGCATCCATTATCATTTTATGAAATCTTTCAATTACTGTAATATAAAAGTATTAAATATGGGCCATTTCTTTTGATTTCAATATAATTTATAGTTTTGCATTTGATAAACATTTAGATATTTCAATAACTTGAAACAAAAGGCAAGATTTACACAAGCGCAACTTCAGATTAATTATTGCAAACGTGCAGAATCACTTCAAATGGAATACATGCATGGATTATTTGATATTTCAAATGACGCTACAAACTCTATTATAAGAGAGACACATTTAATTTTGAACATATTTTTTCTTGTGTACATAGTGGACATTTTTTATTATTTGATGGAGATCTTGAAAGCTTTATATGAAATCATTATTATTATTATTGAATAGTTGCTATTAAAATTTCTTACACAAATATAAACTAGGCAATTTTCGTTCGTAAAAATAACAGTTGAGGCACATCTTACCAAATACGTGAAATTGCAGATCACAAACTTTATCGATACAGACTGCCTTGAGTTAATTCTTGCCAAAATTGCCATACATACGGTATGGCAGAAATTTAAATGGCATTTGCTTTATCAAAATAGCTATATACTAACGAACATATGTTCAAGAAAGTATTATTGGCATCAAAAGTTATTGCGACGTGCGTATTCGTAAAAATTTATCATTATTCAACTTTACAATATTACACACTGTATTAGATCAATTGCAAACATCATATGAAACAGACAGAGCTAATACAAAACATAACTGAGCCAATATGAGAAAAACAGGGCCAATACGAGAAAAACAGGGCCAATATGGAATTCAAGCATTTTGATGGGTTCAAAAGAGATGGCCAATACGGAGAAGCCACTTCCGTTAGATTTTTAAATGACGCCATTTTGTTTTACATCAGAGTTATAGATTACATTTTTTTTCACATTTTGACAAAAAAAAATAATCCATCATGTTCATTTAATAACCAAGTATGACTGAGCGGGATGCACGTCTTCAGAGATTACAACGGTACTTTCGCTTATTCGGTATTGTGTAAAATGCAAGTGTTTCCTGTCAGAAATTCTGGCAGTTGTCAAGGAAAATAATAAGAAACTATGGAAACTCAGACTAATTAAAAGGATGAGACTTATCTTTAACAGACATTTTGATAGTGTGGACTATATGTGCAATTATAAATAGCGATTCAAGTGCTGGAAAGTGGATAAATAAATTGGCGAACACGAGTGTCAGTTGTGAACTGCAAACAATTTCGGATAAGAATTAAACGAGGCATGGAACTATATAATATGTGCTTGGTTGGTGGTATTATCTTGATCAGCACATATGTGTATAATTTTGTGTCTCGTTGCTTGCAGCCTAAAAGGAAATGACTTTTTAAGCAGTTTTTATCACAGTTCAAATGATAAGATACTCGCTAAAGAAAATAAATAGGAATTCCAAAAAATAAGGTAAGTTCTAGTTACTCTTGATTTTGTCGCATTAAAAATATCTCTCAAAATCATTCTCAAGTACCTACATACAACTCATTCTGTTTTACTGGCGAAAATGATCATGATTTCTAAAATACCTCTAAACAACTTGTCAAGATTTTTCACCTGAACGTGCATAGCTGTCATAAGGTAACTCACAGTGTTCTTATACTGTTGCCGCCAACAGTTGAAAGTTGAATAATAATATTATCATTAATCAAGCAATTTCATATTGGCCTAGTTATTTGTCCTCGGGCAGTCGTATTAGCCCTCGGTCTACGGCCTCGGGCCAATACGACAACCCTTGGACAAATAACAAGGCCAATATGAAATTGCTTGATTAATAACATTATAGTATGAAAGAAGCGCCGTCTGACTTATTAAACAGCATGCACATTTTAGCAAATAGCTTATAAACGTGTAGAAGCGGAGATTGTATGGGAATAATGTATTTAACCTATAAGCTTCATTACAAGTCGAAACAAAAGACATAGAAAATAATTTAAAACTGTAAAAAACGTCGCTGGACTGGTATTTGCCGATGACAAATGAAAAAGGCCAATATCAAAGATCACACAGACGACAACAGATTTTTATTTGTGCATTTTGCTAAGATATTCACTGAGTCTTTCATGGTCTAAGGTCAGTGTTATATTCAGCCGAATATGCTTCTTAAAGTCTACATTATACCTTGTGCCATGCGACATTAGATGATGTTTCACAACCCAGGAAGACAGTTTGGTTGATCGCTCAGGGGAATAAACTTTTGTTATCCAATCATCAGTCCACCAATTGTCAAAATATGGAGGGTAATAAAAATCGAAAATTTCTAAATGAGAACGATGAACCATATCATGTGTTAATATTCCAGTGTTTCCTTCATGACATGTTGGTCCAACAACACCTATATTTGGGGGATTGTAGTTTTGCAGAATTGATATCCCTTCCGATGTCCATTTCTGAGTTTCCATGGAACTGTCATCGTTTATGCGAACAAAGTAATCCATGCCATCTTCATAAGCTTCTCGTGCCATTGCATTAACTGTTTTTGTAAATGTTCTACCACGGGTCACAACAGTTTTAACTTTATCAAACATTGTTTCCAATTGATATTTAACAGTTTCTAAATAATCACCTTTTTCTATTCCAACATACATAATATAGGTATATTCCTCTTCCATAGTTTTATATAGGGAAGGCAAGCAAATAGTTGTTAAACTCAGATTTTCTACCAGCGGATTTTTAATCTTACGGGTTGACGACGGGACTAAAATGCCAATTTTTATTGCTCTTTTAAGTATTTTTTCAGTACTATTGTATACATTATTCATACTGGCATTAAAGGATTTAAAAAAAGAATAATTGTGAAATTGGCCGGTGGCGTTTGTTGATAAAAGTGAATCTTTTCCTTTCATAGATGAAATATTTAAATTTGCTAATTTTTCAAATGTCTTTGAAATGCTGGGAAAATGTATTTGGTGAGCGACATAGAATGGTGATAAGAACAACGTGCAAATTATTGCTATCCAGATTCCTTTGGTTTTCAAAGTCTTTATGAAAGAACACATTGTTTTTTCTTCTCACACTGGAATAGAGAAAAAAAGAAACATTTAACTATCTCTAAAGACGAGCTTACGACTTCAATACAAGAAATCTAAAAGTTAATCTATTTAAGATTGAATATCTGTGTCTTTGTACAAAACGAGACACTTTCGTGTTTATATATGATTTATATATTTCAATAGGTATAATGTTATAGCTCATATTGTCATGTACTGCATGAACTGAGAATTGAATAAACTTAAACTTGAAACTTAAACATATTCTTAATATGATATTTTAAAGTGAAACTTGACATGGTTTGATACACCTATTCATTTATTTCACAAAACCCTGTTCATTACTATTTTTCACACGTTTACAAAATTCTATTACAAACTGTATTACCAGAACAGAACAGAACATACTTTATTTCTCACAAAAACTATTACAGTTTCTATTGACAAGCAATAACATTTTAATATTCATTTGATAACGAAATTGTGACATTAAGAATACAGATGTGTCCAAATGAATGGATGGAAAATATTTTCGGATCAACATACATAATTAACAACGGTTTGATGTGTGTCGATATCTGTATAATAACATATATATACAGTCTAAAGCTGATATTTCTTCTAGTATCACCTTCATTATACAACATGTTTAATATCTACTCTTGGACAAGAACGAATATTATACATATATAAATATCTGCCCAAAACTCACGATATGTCTTATGATCTGGCATATTACACAATTCACTCTAGTGTTTTGTAAACAGTAGCCTTATGGCGTAAAAACAATATACTTCATTATAATAAAAAATGTTTCTCACTGCAAGATAGCAGTCTACTATACACATTCAAATACTGGAATAGTCTAATACATGTACAATGATGCTTTAGAATAGACGTTATATTTACAAATAACACAAACATAATTACCGGTGTACATAGAATAACTCATATTACAATCTAAGTCTACGTATTTCAAGTGCTTCCTGGATAAATTTAGCTTACATATATAGTTCTGTTTTATTTTTGGTTGATAACAGTTGGGTGAACTTAAACATACTTGGTCTAGATCTATAACAACGTTTGATATATTTACGCCTCATTTGTTCATACGGAAAAACATTTAAATATGAAATGAAATTCATCTTCTATATCGTTGCTATTACATATTTGACAAAACCTTAAATTTCTGTCTATTCTGTCTCGACCATATCGGCTAGTCCGTATTCTTAGACTATGAGCAGACACACGAAGTTCTGTAAGTACAATGCGCAGATTGCGAGACACAATATTATTTAAATATGGTTCCAGTTCAGAATCTAATGATTCTTTAACACTTTTATACAGAGTCAATACTTCCATACTATTAACATTATTTCGCCATTCTTGGGTAAATTCGTCGATCAGACGTTGTTTAAATATAGAAATAAATGCTGAATCTACATTCCTCATCAGATGCCTATTATTTATAATGTCATTCCATTTATACAAAAACCCGTGTTTTGACAAAAGATCTTTAACATGAGTAAACCAATTTACTTTACCCACGGCGGAATCATTAAGCTCGGAGTTCACAATGGTTTAAATTATACTATTATTTTACAATGCGCACATACCTATTAATATATAAAGGGTACCGTCCCAACAATGTTTTGCAAAATTTAATATGTAAAGTTTCCAACTGTTTGGTCTTGAAAAGTCCCCATATTTCACAGCCGTAGCTAACTGTGGAACCCACAAATGAATCAAATAGTTGCAATGCTAATTTTGGTAATGTTTCATGTTTCTTTAAATTGGCCATTAGCGTGTTCATAGCTTAAAGGCCTTTTCCGTACATAGTCTTGGTGTTTAATGTAAAATTCCCTGTATAATTCAGAGTAACCCCTGAATAATTAATATCATTTATAGTCTCAATAATACAAGAGTTGTGTCCATAGTACCAAGATTCACCTCTATGCATGCCTCCACGTTTTCTAAACACAACACATTTGGTTTTTTTCTACATTTACTTCAAGGCCCCAAGTATTACAATAGTCATAAAGTGTGTCTAGAGATGACTGCAAATCAATAGGTGTTTCAGCTAAGATTACCATAAGACATAGTTCATTTAAAGAGAGCCCAACATCTATTCTCTTTTGCAAATTTAATTCTAAATCTTCAACAAACAAAGAAAACATAATCTGGGAAATTATCTCCCCTTGACGTACTGCCAATTTCAGAATAGCTCGCCGTTTCAGTGTTTGCTTCATACACTTGTAGTCACTGACTGATATCGATTTTCTTACCGTGAGTGGCTAATTTTGTAACCGTTATTTACATTAACTCCGCCCAAGTCGCGAGTCAAGTTATGTGGGTTTTTCCCATCAATTTGTCTGAACAACACATAAATTGTCAGTCATACAATGTATTTATGGTTTTTAAAACTTGATGATATTACAGTTTAAGCCGTATCTCAGAATCAGTTTCAAATCAAACATTTTTTACAATCTGTGACTGATTACAATTACGTAAAACTGTCCCGATTAGTGTCGCATTATCTAAAAGTACTTGATTTTTCTGTCACCGATGATAACAATCATTAATCCATTATAGCCTCACTACAAAATGCAAATTAAGTCAGCGCATAAAGTTTATACATGTAAAATTACACATGTGTTTTTACCACTTGGTCAGAGATCTAAGTTCACAATAGTAAATCATAGCCCGACTGGCATCACTTTTCATGTCAAAAAAGTAAAATATTTAATTTAAACATAAACTCCCTGTTTAAATACGTTATTCAAGCTATAAAGGCAATAAACAAGTCTGTGAGTTTGAGATTCTACCAAATATTGGCTTGAATTAACTGAAATATAGCCGTGGTACGTGGGAAGAACCTCTGCAAGAAACGTCCAAATTTCTCAGATAAAGAGATATGATCGGTAGCAAGGCTCGAACCCATGCCCTCCCCACCCACCCAATTGACCAAATCAGAGATTACAGTGATTTCAAGTTAGCGACTAACCATTTGACTACGGGGATAGTCACATGATGGATGGATACTACAATTCCTAGTTTAGAAATCACACGGGCACATTATTGCAATAAAGCAGAAGTCAGCATTGACTTAGGGCGACGAGTTAGACTAACAGCTTATTTTTACATCTATTTTTACCGTTTTACTGAAATGTTCATGACATCACATACTACATGGTTTCTTTATGCAGTAATAATTTGACGGATTTCTATGAAAAATGTATAATTTTTGATATGGAAGACTTTTCCAACGAAATTTCAATCGATGACAATCCTTTGTTTTAATATTTTACACATCACGCGTATATATACAGAACTTGAGTGTCTCAAAAGTGGACTCGTTTGAGAGAAAATATCGGTAAAAGTATTTTATCTTTAATTTCATTTAAAATTGTGATAGTAGAATTTGAATTGTAAAAGGCGATCTTGCATAGACTTTATTCAACGTTAAATTGCCTGTCACAAATACTAGAATTTAACGACCGTACCATTTGACAATATTCAGTTAATCAGTCACATGTGCTTTTGAAAGTTTAAAATCATAACTATAGTTTTCCTATCATATCTTGTCCAACTTCGACAATTCTGGGCGTCGAACTTTGAAAAATCGAAATACATGTAGCATTTAGACACCAGACCCAGATAGGCGCATAATTATACTACAGTCGAGACTGTTTTAAGAGACCGACTTTGGGAAGCAGCGAAAAAGGTCACATATGACAGGGAGTCTCTTAAAACAGTCTCACTTAACAGGATGATGCTGGTTTCATATATTTTTCCAATTAAAGTACATGAACATCGGATACTTATATATTGGCCTCTTTTAAGGTAGGAGCCGAAAATGATTAAATACTATTTCTTTAATTGCATATTGATAAAATATAAATTTCAAATAATTTGCATCATTCGTATGATGTTGATAAAAGAAATTAAAGCTCAAGATCTGGCAAGAAAATAAAGGGGAGCAGTAAAATATAAATGTTCCATTTGAACTATTTACACACTGAGGTTTATGATATTTATATTTTTGTGTACTAATTGTTCATTGACATTTATTTGATTATTGACTGCATCTTTAATCGGTGTTTACTTCGTCGTTTCCTGTTAAATACCGCCATATTTTTGTTTCACCAGGAATAAAGTTAATTTATGCACCGACTCAGAATTCTTCAGCGACTTTATACGCTGGTTTTCCCTAATCGAGCAATTCAAGTGCCTTAACACGCTGTTCTAATGTCAAAACAGTTCTTTTTTATGTTTTTCGTCAGCCATTTTTTTGTAAACAAATAAGTTCTCATCTCAAACAACTTCACGCGAGATAAAGAACGGTAACTCTATCGTGTAAAAACTTGCGGGGGAGCGTCTCAAAGTCGCTGAAAACGGTCTAAATATCGATTCGGGAGCCCGATTTTACAGTCGCTTGTCGCGTAAGGCAGGGGGTTGCTTAATTCAGACTCTTTTAATAGTAAATTGCGTCCGGAGCATAAAATAGGGTCGCATATGACAGGGAGTCGCTAAATTCAGGGGGTCGTTAAGGCAGTCTCGACTGTAGTAGTGACCTCATCACATTGTATTTTACCGACATTCGGATTACATCTCATCATATGTAGCTTTTTACCATGTAGGAAAGGAAATACGTATTAGTTAAAAACATAATTGAGCCGCACCATAAGAAAACCAAAATAGTGCGTTTGCGACCAGCATGAATCCAGATCAACCTGCGCATCGGTGCACTCTGCTCATGATCCTTACTGTTCGCTAATAGTTACTCTAATTACAATTGGCGTTGAAAGCGAACAGCATAGATCATGACCAGACTACAGACTACAGACGCACTATGTCGCGGCTCATATTTTTAGTATAAGTAAATGTTTCCGTTATCATTTAAACAATGAGATTTAATAATGATAGGTTCTTCATGACATTTAATTTGACGGATTGTATATATTTCAATATAAATTAACGGATATCTAAGCTAGTGAAATGTAAATATTTATTACTACGTCGAGATATCAGTCATAAGATTACCTTGGGTCTATATTGCAACCTGTATTTGAAAGTAAACGGTGTCGATTGTAAAGAGGTCAACTGCTACATTATCAAAGTTTATTAATAGTCATTTTTACAAATGATTGAAGTGATCGTTTACAAGAACTAGGAAAACAAATGATGAATTGTTTATGTTGGACTATATAAGGAGAGTTGTCATTCTACATTTTCGATACTTGAACTGTGCTTATCATTATATAATACATTTGGAATGAACATTGAAAATGTTGACACATGATTAGATTGAAAGACACATAGATCTAGTTTTTAACAGACTGAAAACTTTTTACACAAAACTTGGTTTTTTAACGATATAGTGACACTGCTACAAGCATAATTGTAAAGAAATATTGTTAAAGTATAATACACAATACGAGACTGTACCTACTCAATACATCACAGTGTTTGTTGTTACTTCTCCGAATGATTTGGTTTGAAAGAATCGAACTAAGAAATAATAAGTTTTGTTGTATTTCTTTAGAGTACATCAGTGTCAATCCTCAGACAGATCAAACCTTTAATCTAAATAATTTTATATGTATATGCTGCGGACGTGTCATGCACATGTATGTACGCATTATGCAGGATTATCTTGAAATAAATTCCCGCAATATTTTACTTTTGTACCTAACCCTTTACATGTTTTATTTTTGTACATTTTAAACCACTGCGATCACAGGAGCCTGAAATTCTATCTATAATGCTCCAAAATGGCTAAATATAAAAATTACCCCTCCTATATATATAAAAAAAGAACAGGAATGAAACAAAACCGTACCCCGCCCACTTTTTGTAAACAAGAAACTTCGAAAAACAGCAAAGCATCTCTATACGAGCGGTCTTATTTTGAAGAGTACAAAAAAATATACTAGAAACACTGCTTACTGTAAACTGTCTTCCTTTTAACTAACACAAAATAATCATTTTCAATACCTTTTCGTTCATCGCCGAAACCATTGCGTGACGTCACATATACATGTACCTGTTTCACAGCCTCGCAGTTAATTCGATGTATCGGATGATATTCGTAAAGTCTTAAAATGATCATCACTCGATCTGTCTATTTCGAAAGCCCGGTGTTTATACGTAAAGTTTAAAATGTGTTACCTGTCAACATTCAATTTATATTTCAGAAACTATATGTCCAAAGAGTCCTTGTTCACGTCCATCAATTCTTTTAGAATTACATCGCACTTCACAACTGCATTTTATAACATTAATTTTTTGTTATTGACCAGAAACTGTAAAGTTTAGAGTCTAATAAAATATTCTTCTTCTTCTTCTTTAAAAGAGATCAACTGAATTTAAACATCATAAAAAAAAACGTTTTCACCAACTTCCTGAATTAGGTATGAACTAAAATTTGTAGGGTTTGAAATGGTTAAGAAAATATAATACCACGTGCGACATTTTTTTTTTACCCGGTGCATTAAAATGTCACGCATCGTATCGTGCAAAATCTGATAAACTTGGATATTTTATCAACAAAAATAATTAGGTGACATTGCTTATTGCAAAATATGAAATACTTCAAAGTTTCGAAGTACATATATCATTTACCGCAGTAATTCAGAAGTTTGTTTGGAAATTATAGTCTGTCCCACCTAATTTTGGACCTCCGATAATTTATTTGTACTGTATTTAAAATTGTCAAAAATGGCATCGTTAATACTGGAAGGCTAATATCACTTGGCACCTTTTCCTTTATTTTGAAAAAAAAGTAAAATGAAGTTAAAATCAAGATTTTATGTTTCCCCGATAGACTTGCATTGCAAAGTGACGTGACGTCCATTCCAAGATTGCGGCATCCATACAAACGTCATTTGGGGGTCTGCTCACAGTTGGCAACGTCTGATATATTTATTGTTGAATAGAATACATTGAAAATTAAAACAAACTTTGTCAGAAACATGTAGGATTTACTTGTGCGGAAGGCGCTGAATTAACATTTTACTTCAAATTAAGCAGTTATTTCCGTTTCAGGAATTCAGCCTTTTTTCTGAAAATTTGTTTGTAGATCTAGGGGGCCTACCTACTCGTTAGCATTGACGTAAAATAAATACATGTCTCAAGTCATTGTTTCAGCCATATATATCATAATAGAGGTGGGAACAGCATAGATGCACGCAACTCATTTAAATCATTTTCATTATGGGTTACTGTTATTAACAATCGTATCAAAGGTGCGGATGATTACAGTCTGTTGGAAGGTTGAAAGAAAATATAATGTAGATATAAGAAATGAAATGATTTCATTCGATGTTCATGCAAAATGAACGACAGAATAGAATCGGCAAATTGATTCATGGATTTGCCGATCCTATTCTGTCGTTCATTTTGCATGAATACCGAAAAAAATCATTTAATTTCTTAAATACATGTCTGTGTACTGACTGGCGCTTTCTGTAACCTATATGCTGACTATTTTAGTGATCGTTCGATTGACGTAAAACATTATTTCTCAATGCAATCGATTTAAAATGTACATATTACAGTTTGAGTTTAACCCAAGGGACTACGTAAAACAATTTAATAATTGCCTTAATACTTTATAGTTATATAATATCTATTTTATTAATTCTATCCTCGCGTCTTTATTTCTCATGCTCCCCCGTTGCAGACTGGGGCATGTTTAAACATGTCTGTGCTATTGATAGGTACGGTAGATCTGTAGACGAAATAAAAACAAAGACCTTTTGAAGTGGTATTTTGTTCTTCAGCTTGATAAAAGAAGCATGTTCAAGCGCGTTAGTTACTTTCATTTTCGATGGCATGAAAAACACGTGCTTTTTTTTTCTCTCCAAAAAGTACGTCTACGAAACATTTATTTCTATCACAAATGGGGGTAGTACACAGCTTTATTGAAAATTCCACCAAAAACACGTTGAATGCAAAAATTAAACAGTGTTTCCGTTAAAAATGATTTGTAGCAATTCAAAATTTATTCAGTTGAAAATTTCGTAGTTGCAGGAACTTTACCATACTGTCTATAACTAGCTTATGAAATACATCCACCCATTTCATTACCAAAATATACTCCGGTTAAAATGACGGTATCAATTGCCACAACTTGTACCTAATGCAAGATATTCACAGCATATCACTGCGGTCATGTGTATGCCGTGATGTAGTCACATGCCAAATTGATATTCATTGTAAATATCATACGAAATCTCGTGAAACTTCTGAACTTATGTTGACCAAATGCTTTTAACAGCGATACATTCGTTGGTTTTCGTGTTGTAGCTTCTACGCTTTGTTTTACGTCACACCGACACAATTTAGGTTATAATGGCGACTTTCCAGCCTTTGATGGCGAAATAAGACCGTATGTTTTCCATCGGGTATTAATTCATCATGGACGAGAACCTAAGCGGATCTACAGACACTCCGAAAGCCAGCTGGATTGCTTCCCAACATGAAAGAATTTTACACACTTAGGGATGTTTCGAGCCACCGGTATTTAGGGGCAAGTGACTCGAAGTAAGCAGCCTCAACCGCATGGCCGAGAAGCCCTCTTGTTAATATATATATGGTATATGTATATTGTATATACCTTGCATGGGCCGGAGGCCTTGAAGCAAATAAAGAGTTGTCATTGTCATTGTCAATACTTATTAGTTATCTGCTTTACTTGTTTGTTGAGACTTAAGTTTCGAAAAGAGAGGGAAATAATGATAAATAACACCTATATTTTGAACAGCAGAACTACCAGCGTATAAGATAAGAATTTTGTGCTCAACACAAGGAATTCTTTATAGACTGAGGCATTATATGCTTATAATCCAGGGTAAAGAGGAATGCTGGTTGAAGCTCGTGTGAATGATTTACCTCTCATGAACAGACTCGATATTTGTCTTGGTTGCATTCTATTCTTTCAAAGGATTTTTAAAACTTTTCTCAACTATCATAACAGTAGTCTTAAAGTGCCTTGTGGCGGCATTAGAAAGTGTTCCCGTACTTGGATTCAGTGTTGTAATATTTTCTTGTCCTTTGGGATCGTGGAGTTCATTTAGTGTAACTACCACAGAAGTTCCACTAAGCGGTGCAAGGGGGCGTTAGAGGTGTTGCACGTTTCATCAGGCCCAGTCAAACTGAGTTAGCTGTTATTTTGTTTGGTTTGATAGCGTCATTTTGATCGATTTTAATTATTATCTTTTCAAGAAACTATTTTTGTTTTCAGATGAATGTTGTCTTGTGCTTTAAATCAGGGACGTACCTCGATTTTGAACTGTACGCCATATATGAGCAGCATAGCTACAAACCAAGCAGCTAGGAAATTCAAGGCGGATTGGTTTTTTGGGCTTTTCCACTTGAAAATGTTGAAATTTTTGTGCTCTCTTGCTATATTCCATGGTTAATACAATTTGATTGTCACATTTGTACTACATATTACAGAGATAATCATTCAAATTCATAGTTCATCACACTGCTTCATACTTACTGGCAGGGATCGTGACTGCATCTAAAATTGCAACTAGAACGGCCCCGGATATTTTTGAGGAAGATAACCATTTTTTGTATCGACTCCTCCGGAACGTGGGTGCTTAAATATGTTGATCGCTCTGACACAATACATGGTCCGTAATAGAATTCATTAATGATTTTATCTAAGATTTTAAAGTGCTCTATATCTACTTAGCAGATTATTCCTTTTATTACTTCGACACATTTACAAGACAGTCCATGACAAAACTTAAATCAACAGTAACAGTAGATATATAGCTATGTTTCAAAATAGTTGCGTCACTGAAGTACTATGTCATTCTGTATTTTATTCCGCACCTGCCAAGATCCGCGCAAGCATATTGTGTATCGCCAGAGCTGTTATTATCATTATCTATTTGTTTATTAGATATCCTCTATAATGTGAAGATTGCATAGGCAATACTCACACATTAAGGATATACTAGTTTTTTGTTGTTATCGTTTTTGAAATCTTCTTCAAAGTTTAATTTAATGCATGACTTCTGCATTTGACAGGATAAATGTACCTACCCACAAATAGCAAATATTTCATGTTTTCTCACGCAAAACGTAACTTTTTTCTAGTTAAACAACATTTAATATTGGTAAACGCAAATTCAAACTGTATAAATTGCTAAATAGTATTTCAGTATCCAGATTTGGATATAAATGGAGAGATTTAACTGCAACCATTAAAATACCTTCAATGTCACAACAAAAGTGTTATATTAAGCGTAGGTAGGGAGAGCGTTGGTCTACAGATCGCGGGGTCGCAAGTTCGATCCTCGTGCTGGGTGTTTGTTCTCCATGACGATTTGATAAAGACATTTTGTCTGAAATCATTCGTCCTCCACCTCTGATTATTCATATGGGGAAGTTACTTGCGGAGTACAGATTTGTCCTGGTACAGAATCCAGGAACACTGGTTAGGTTAACTGCCCGCCGTTACATGACTAAAATACTGTTGAAAAACGGCGTTAAACCCAAAACAAACAAACAAACAAACCAATATTTAGCGTGACATTTTTCTTGCTGATCATTATGTTCTTCTGCTGCTCTCTTTTTTACCAATAAAACACATGCTACTAGTATTTGAAACTGCAACAGCAGAGTGAGACAGGTGTCCTGCTGTTTATGCAAACAAATTTTCCGACATGCCCAAATTGAGTACATCTAGGTCCAGTGGGCATATATGGTGTTTTGTTGGTATATTTGTAAAAAACGAGCGCTCACTCGTTGCCGTAGAAACTTGGATGCACGCTAGATTTGTAGGGTATAAGTAAACGACAAATTTATGTATATGTATGTACTAGTATAGGAACGTTCTAGTATTGATGATGGAGGAAGATCCAATATTTGAGCCGTGCCATGGGAAAACCAACATAGTGGGTTTGCGACCAGCATGGATCCAGACCAGCCTGCGCATCCGCGCAGTCTGGTCAGGATCCATGCTGTTCGCTTTCAAAGCCTATTGGAATTAGAGAAACTGTTAGCGAACAGCATGGATCCTCACCAGACTGCGCGGATGCGCAGGCTGGTCTGGATCCATGCTGGTCGCAAACCCACTATGTTGGTTTTCTTATGGCGCGGCTCATTTATTTCATCACGGGCGGCAACCTAGGTAGAACCACCGACCTTCTGTAAGCAATCTGGATGGCTTCCTCACATGATATGCACAATAAAATCTCTTTATTTGACAGAGTATCTCAAATTGGGGTTTGTGGCAAAAGGATTCCCCAGATGTGGTGCTATAAATCTAAAACATCCAATTGTTATAAATGTATAATTATTATCAAATATAAATCAATTTTTTGGGTTTACTTGCATATTTTTTATTGCTTTACTTTCATTGTTTAAATTTGCCACTTGAAGATGAAAAATATGAATAAAATTTAATGTGCCGTTCGTAGGTGCTACCACTGGCACTTTCTACGCAGTGTCCAAAGGTGTTCCTTTATCCGTTCGTTTGGTCCTCGTTGTCTGTACACTTACCCACTTTGTTTCTCTATTTTCACGATTATTAAAAAAACACAAATCTGTATAACATTTTAAAAACGAATTTGATAATCTTATTAGGATTATGTTGTTCAAGTGAAGAACTTTAGATAACCACCAAACCTCCATAGGCTTTACATAATATTGCAGTTTTAGTATTTTAAGCATTTTAATTTTCACGGTGCCGAATTTGAATTGTATGCACATGTACGCCCCTGCGTTTTGGCATTGTTTTGCAATGTTATAATCACAACAGATGGAGTCAAACACAAAGCTCCCCACAACCACCCAGCTCACCCCACCCCCATGCTGATGGGTCGCTGAGACTTGACTTGATCAAAAAATATTTTCAAAATTGGTTTACCTACAAAAGAGATCCTCATTCATTTGTAAACAAAATATAACATTTTGTTGAGTCTCAGTTATCTTAAGCGGATGCTAAGTAAACTAAACCTGCGCCAATAACAGGGTGTCACTTATACTTCAAGACAGGTCATAAAAGAAACAATTGTCAACGAGTTAAAAGCAGTGGCCAGTTGGGATAACAAATTATGTAGAGAAGGCTCATAAAGGATCATAAATTGAATGTTTAGAGGTTTACGGTTATGGGGTACTGAAAGAGCGTTATCCTGAAGGATACGAGAATAGGAAAGCACATTGCCTTAATCGGCGAAGATATATTTTAAAAGAGCCAAACTGTACGTGGCACAAAGACGGTTATGACAAATTAAAACCACACGGGTTCTTCATTCATAGCTGTATTGACGGCTACAGCTGCCGCCTGATGTGGCTGGAAGTATCAGCTTTAAACAATCCACATCTCGTTGCAAAGTACTATCCCAATACTCTTAAACAAATGAAATGTTCGCCCAAAGTTTTAATAACTGAATATGGAACTCCAATCTTTCTTCAGAAGTACTGCTAGAGACTCTATGGCTGGACTTAAAAGCTTTCTGTACGGTAAAAGTGTGTCAGATCAACGTATTGAAGCATGGTGGGGTATTTTGGTACGACATGGAATACATTGGTGGATAAATATGATTAAAGATTTGAGGATTCGAACAGATTCAACGTTGAAGCCCCGGTACAACAAGAATGCCTGAAATTCTGTTTTATGGACTTTCTCTAAACAAAGCTTGACAGAATTGCACAACAATGGAACAAACACTTAATTAGATCACAGGAACGTTACAGCGAGCATGCCCACGGAAAACCCGATGTATATTACACCAGAGATTTTCGATAGGTTTAATTATGGCACTCCTATAGATTTATTAGATGTGCAAGCATGCCTTGACATATATAGCATTCCGAAACGAGAAAACCGTGCCTGAATATTTGGAGCTGGCATATCTTTTCAAACCTGACATTCGGGAACCAACTGACCCTCTTTATGTTCTTCAGTCGTATATAGAACTGAGTTTCTTATATATTGAAAACTATGAACTGTTACAAATGAATTATTTGGGGCGAGATATCTAAGGGAAATTAAAACATGTTTTGTTCTATTCTATTTTGTATCTCATATTATGGATAACTTAAAGACAGACTTGGTGAGCTCATAGCTTATTTCAGTCACATTGTCACAAACTGACATACGGGCATCATTGTATCTGTAGTTTAAATGCAGGTATTGCATCATCTTTTTGTAAATTTTTGAGTTATTGAGGTAAATGTCTTGATTTTTCGCATAAAATACCTCTCATGCTTTTCTGTATTTCATAACTTAAATTTCCATGTAAATTTTATTAAATTCGGTTCAGTAATAAGAAAGTGGATATTTCATAAACTTCAGTAATTTATGTTCTATCCCCAAAACCGCTATAACGGGCCTTTAATTGTCAAATTTCAATCCGCGCCAAAGTAGTCAGATTTCCCGGCTATATCGTGTTTCCCTTGGAAATGCAAATAGTCAGAGTACACGCATATATCGTGAGTCCCATGATATTTAGTATTTGGTGGGACATTACCCTGCAAATAGTCTGGACTAGATATGCCTAGGGCACACCACTTTCGACATTAGACGAATTTACGTCACATTGATTTTTCTTGGTAGAAATTTATGCTCGATCAAGCTTCTTCCACCAGACGACATTTACCTGGTGATGATGTCACAACCCGGAAGTACAATACCCGAGGTTCGCTTGTCTTCACTCGACTGGATGTGATTTTCCCAGCACAGGGCTTTCGTCCCATGGTTGTGCCGTAAACCGCAAGGACGATTATTTTTGTGATCCACTGAAGTCAGCTCAGGGATGCAATCACCTACCATCATAGGGAGCCAAAACGGAGTCAACGTAGTCACGGTTTAGAGGGACTTTACTTGAAGATATGTTGTATTTTTGTGCTACTCTAAGTTCAAAGTTAACGGAATCTGTGTTATGGAAATGTCAGTGTAAGGACTTTATACTTGTTAAATAGAGATACTGAGCTCATTTTTTTCTTCTTTCTTACAATAAGTTTTTTTTTTTCTCACTTTCCGTTTATTCGCTGTAAATAATCATTTTTTTTGTAAATAAATTTGTAAATATTTTTATGGGTGTTGATTTGATCTGGTAGTTATTGTCCCCGGTACGTCCATCCTGTCCCAAATGGTGTCAGAAGTGGGATGGTCGACCAGACACAGTAGCTATTCGAACATTATTAACACTCATTAAACTGCAGCAATGATTTGTAAAGATTCCTCTTGTTTTGTTTTTACAGCAATATCTATTAAAATAATAAGACAAAAATAATGAAAGTTGTTGGTTGCTATATGGTAGATAAGGGCTATCATTCAGTACCATTTTAAAGTTCAAAGCCTTTGTAGAAGTACTTGACATTTTTGCCAATTATTGGCCGTGGCAAATTAAAATTGGCGGCAATTTTATGCCCTTTTTCGACTTAGAAATTTTTGGTTAAGGTTTTGTAAGTAAGCTGGTATCTCAGTACCTACTAATGGGAATAGATTGAAACTTCACACACTTATTCACTGGCATGATTTGACATGCAGTGCATAGGTTGCATAACTCTATTTTGCATTCTTTCAAAATTATGCCCCTTTTTCGTCTTGGCAGTTTTTGGTTAAGTTTTTGTATGTAAGCTGGTATCTCAGTAACCACTAAAGGGAATGGATTGAAACATCACACGCTTGTTCACTGTCATGATCTGACATGCAATGCACAGGTTACATACATAACTCTACTTTGCATTTTTACAAAATTATGCTCCTTTTACGACTTAGAAATTTTTGGTTAAGGTTTTGTATGTAAGCTAGTATCTCAGTACCTACTAATGGGAACGGATTGAAACTTTTCACAATTGTCCATTGTCATGAACTGATATGCATTTTACAGTTTCCATAACCCTGTTTTGCAATTTTACAAAATTATTCCTCTTTTACAACTTTTATTTTCATTCAACTGACAAAGGCTGTTGAATAGTCGAGCGTTGCTATCCTCTGACAGCTCTTGTTATTAATATGGTAACTTTCCAATATTTGTTGGTGGAACAATATCTGTTTGGGCATTATTTCAGGGATGAATGAAGCCATAAGTAGAACTGCAGACCTTTCAGAAGTCAGATGGAAGGCTTTTTCTCCACCCCAAGGAAGGTTTAGATACAAACTGAAGATACTACTGTCATTGTGTTGCTTTTGCCACAGATGTGTTTTCGACAGCAGTACAAAGTCCAGAATTCTGGGATAAAATGAAAAGAAGAAGAGATTTATCACATGAAACTTTGTACATAGACAAAAGACAAGTGTCAGAACATGCACATTATTCTGTCCGTGTTAGTTTGTCTAGGTGTATTGTCTATTCATCAGTCATAAATGGTGGATTCTGCTCGAATTAAAACGTACAAGAGATATTTTATGAAACCTGGAAAATAAATACAAACAGAAGGTAATATGGAGAATATGCACAATATATATTGCACATTATTTTGTCTGTTTTTCTCTGTCATTTCGTCCATCTGTCTGTTCATCTGATAGGCGAAGGAGATAAATCCAGCATACTTGTATATGTGATTTTTTATAGACTGTTTTGCTTCGGTTTTCTTTCAATATAAAAAGAGGTTAGTGTGATAAAAGCCTCTTCCGGTAGGAGACATACTGGTTGGAATAGTCTTGCTTAAGCTTATCTTAACGAGCAGTTGTTCCACATATGACACAAGGTCCATAACCATTGCACCAATATTGCATGATACATGTACGTTTTCGGTTCAGCATTCGTAGCATTATGTGAGCTATTCTACTTACCTGGGAGGCAGCATCGACGTCGCAGTCATCTCCGCTATATATCTCAGAAACCAAAGGACATATTAGATCGAAAGTCATACAAGGTTTCTGAAATTAACAAGTTGGAGAATTCGTGATTAAATATAACGTGGATTCTTGCACCCTCACCACTGTGGGTACAAAACCTCCTGGGAGCTGGCTTCCGGAATGTCGGAGATTTTACCCAGGTGCACGCACGTGAGTAGGTATATTATGAGGGGGGCAATGTCCACATGTGGATTTTTCCCTTTGCACGTGACTATGTGGATTTTGCCCTTTACACGTGTCTATGTGGATTTTGCCCTTTGCACGTGACTATGTAGAGTTTGCCCTTTGCACGTGACTATGCGGATTTTGCCCTTTACACGTGATCACGCGCGCGCGTGCACACGTGCCTATGTGGTTTTTGCCCTTTACACGCATCAATGTGGTTTTTGCCCTTTACACATGTCAATGCGGTGATTACCCTTTACACGTTTCATATCACGTGATATCTTTAAAACGCCTCTATAAAACGAGATGTTGGTTCCTTCAACGGTTCATATTGTGGTGTGTTAACGTGCACACGTGCCAAAGTGGTGCTTGTCCGCCTGAGAATTTTTCAAAACGCATACGAAGATGTTACCGCAGTACGTATTCATTAGTGTCTGTTGTGTGATAGATGTACTTTACATTGTACGGTTCGATGGTTTATTTTACTACGCAAGTATGTAAATGTCGCCGTATTAATGAATTTTATGGGTTTAAATGTACTTTCACGAATTATAAAAAAAAATAATGTCCAGTATTTCTGTCCATCATGTTCACTTTTCAACAGCAATATCATATTTAGTTAAAGTACGCATTTTGGAAGCGAGAATTATTTTAAACTCTAATATTTTCGTTGAAATAAAAATAAACGTGTGTGTTTTTAATAGCCTTTGATATTACTGTATAATGAGCGTGGTTATTGTATAATCGCTCATGATTTAAGCAAATAGTCCAGGTGCGTGAGACAGCTTTCATTCACACAGCTGAGGTTAGGTAATTAAATGTACATCAGGTACAGCTGCATAAGCGACGTGTGTTTCAACTTTGATTGATTTTTTTTATCCGAGGTTATTTTACAAAAAAAAAAAAATGCATTTTTTAGGTACATGTAGACTGTAACAAAAGCCTTTAGATGTCTTTGATGCTTTGCATCAGGTCCGTTTTCTATAACGTAATGGATAGGTTTGTTATTTATCAAAGTGATTGATACTCAATTATAATGGCTTTTATTGACGAAAACATGTGTGTAACGACATTTGGTTTGTGCAAGAAAGGCTGGCCCTTTGTTTAAATGCGTCCATTATTGTTCAGATCCGACAATCTGCTTTTTAGCAGACTGCGTTTTCCCGCGGCTTCAGATGTTGCGCCGCTCGACTGTTTGGTTATAAAATCTCCCCAGTTCGATAGCACAAATTACAACACATTTTGACGCGAGTTAAGACTTGAGCAATGGTAGGACTTGTGGGTTTGAATCCCTTATAAATACCGCATCTTACAGAAGCAAGTTAAAACACGATTTTGGTTCTAAATTAGTTGTTTGGAAATTAGTCTGTGAGTAAGAAATATAATGTCGGGTATGGATAGGTTTATTAATAAATTTTTGGATATGTCTTCTAATCTCTCGGAATGGAATCAGGCGTCAAGAAGTGGTTTCATAAGGTTTTGACAAGATAATAATGACAGTTTGAAAAATGAATTATTTAACGTGAAACGAGATATGTACGTACTTGAACAGCAAAACGGGGAAGTTATGAAACTGAAACTCGAAAATGAACAATTAAAACAGCAAGCTGAAAACTGCAAAAAAGTGCAGAAAGAGTGTGACGAACTGAAGGCAATGGTTTCCTCTCTAGAAGCCGAGGTTTCTCGAGTAAGACGAGGCAATGAACAGAAGGAGCGCGTATATGATGAGCTGGTAGATATGAATACGAGGCTGAACGATCGGTTGAATGAACAGGTCAAACTTAGTGCTACTCTAAGAGGACGACTTCTAAATGTCAGAAAAGAAAACAACTCGTTATCTTCCCAGGTTCTAATCGGGAAAAACATGCCGCCAAATCGCGGTAAAAAGGTAGCTAGTAAACGGAGCGCTCAAGTAGGGAATGAATGGGAATCGAAGAGACTCAGTTCCACTGCTACTTTTACGGCTGCTTCAGTAACCGCCACTGCTACCAGTTCAACAGCAAGCAGCTCGACAGCAAGCAGCTCGACACCTCCACAACAGTCGCCTTATTTAACAGTGTGCACTGACAACTAGGATGACGTTTCAGATCTCGAGATTACTGGAGTGGAATATGCATAAGATGAAGGTATTTTGACAAGTCATAATTTCTTTTGTTTAGGTTCGAATCCGCAAACTGGTTATCATGCTAGGCTTTTTAAAACTCTAACCATATATCATTAAGTAGGTTAATTTCTTCAGTTATTTGCAGCAAATTATTTTTCATTATAAATCTGGGAAAAATATTAAATTTCAACATTGAACAAAGTCGATCTTACAGGCATATAATATTTTATTTGTATTATTTTATAAGATAAAAATCAGATACAAAGTTCGTCATACGCTCTTGTAAAAATAGAAATGCAAATAAGGATTGTAGTAAAAAGGAGGTGTGTCAGGTTGTATTTGTCATCCATACTTGAGAATTTTATAGACTGCGTAAATAATCTGCACTTCTTAAGGTTGGAACTGAAAGAATGTCGTAAAAACCAGAATGTCGTATATAAAATCATTACAACTAAATAACTATAAACGCTTAGCAAATTTGAAAAAAATAACCGTTTCAGCGTCAACAAAGTTTAACTTTTTCCAGTGGTGTAACTCATAGTAAATATATTTCCTTATATGAAAAGAAATTTGATCTATTTATCGTTGGTAGAGTTAAAGATAATAAATAACGAATACGAGTCATTCTTATCACGTTCAAAACCCGTATTTTGTAATATGTCATTCATGTCAGAAGGTCTTGATGTCTGTTGAATTCTAAATTTTGCGTCATGTTGATTTTGAAATCTAGCATAAAGAGCAAATATTAAATATTTTTTATTCATTCCAAGGAATATACTGTGCAGAGACTTATACACTCTATGGCATTGATAGTTTTTAAATTTCAGATACTCAAGTCAGCTGGAAAGAAATCTTAGTAACTTTCCTTATTGGATAACAAAGACAGGGCAAATCTGCGGTGAGATATACTAATAGTTTAGTTAGCATTTCTGATCTTCTTTGCCAGATCGTAGCGGAGCACTCAAAAATCACATTTATCTATCACTATATCGCACTTATTGGTCAGACTTGCGCTAAATGTTGTTGGACACATGGACTACATTGTACCATTCAGGAGGTGAGAGGAGTAAAGAGGAGTGGCAAAAGAGTACGGAGGAGTTGAAAATGAGTATAGAGGAGTAAAAACATGTAGATGAGGAGTTCGGAGGAAAAACAGTTGCGTTAAGTGCCATACACTGCAAATGAGCCCTCTGTGTTAAAAACAAAACAAAAACATGTAGCCTTATTGGGTGACGGCAATTATACATCTTATCCGCAAATGTCATCTCCCGCATACCCTGAGACGCGTCTGATGTGCTGCTCCGACATAAAAACTGTAATTAACACGCTGTTCCATCTAAATAAGTTTATGGTCTAACTGTCACTGATCACTGAGGATATGAAAGGATAATTATGAAAGTATTGAGAGAAATGGAGTACGAATGAATTACATTCGAGTTAACGGCTTGGCATTTCATGTAAGAGAGGTTCGGTTACAATATACTTATATTTCGCATTCAGTTACGCATGACATCCGCATTTAACATCTTCAGTCTATTTGGAGTTGCGTTATTTAATGATATTCTATAAACAAAAACAATAAACGTAGCATTTAAAGATAAATACTTGGACAATTTTTTTCTTTAAGGTCAGTGCGTGATTGCATATCAAGTAGAAAACACTTAAAGTTTAAAAAATAAAATGGATATTTTTGATAAACCGGAAAATTTAAAGCGGAGAGGAGAGTATAAACGGAGAGTATCTCTATCAAGTAATGCACCGAGTGCCGAACTGTATCTAAGGATGGTCCTTCCGGCAGAGCAGACGGCAGCCATAATTAAGCGTATGCTTACACGTCAGCTGAAACCTAATCCGACAGCCATCGATCTGGATTCCGAGCGAATAAAAGACACCAATGAGAAAAGAAAGCGCAAAATTTCCAGAGTAAAGTTAGACGGTAGTATCAACAAGAGTTGTAATAAACCAAAGCAGGGAACGCTTTCTACAGGAAAAAGGGCAAAGAAGCAGAATATGATAGAACCTGAAAACATCACTACTGTTGGTCAGGTATTTAACTGATTGCCTACCTGACTCCTCCTCACTTAGCGTTTGAACGTTAAAGGCAATGTTTGAGTGCGATATTTGCTTCAAAGCTTTTGGAAGACGGGATAATATGTTACGACATAAAAAGTCAGTGCATTCGGACGTCGACTTGGATGACGACTCAATGTCGGACACTGAAAAAGATATATTTGGACCTATAAACGAAACTGAATCCGATTTCAGAGATTACAATATGTCCGTAACCTCTGAAGACTCTCTACATATTGATCCTTGGCAAGAGATTTTGGAAGAAACATTCAAGAAAAATGAATCGCATTATGAAGCGGAAGTTAACGAACAAATGGAAGAAGATGCAGAAATCAGTGAAAGCGAAGCGAGGGAAAATGTCTACGAGGATATGAAGTCCACCTACAGAAAAGCCATGATGAATATTTTTGGTAGAAAACTGGTCTGGTTCGACGCTATGAAGAAAGATCCTATCTATAAAGCGATAAAGAAAACAGTTAATCGTCTCATTTCAACAGAACACTACGAACCGGAGGAGGCTTTGAAATACGCCATTCTGAAGCGAAGATATCTTTTTGATAAAGTGCTTGACAGGTTTGACATTTCCGGCGTTGACGGAGACGAAGACGAAGATACTGAAAGCACAGACGATACTAACTGAGAGTGTTACAATATGACTGTTGGATATTTAGTGAACTATCATAAAGGAGCAAAGGTTGTTCTTTTCAACTCAAAATCAAATTTTTCATGAAGCAAAAAGGGGAGGACGAGGTTATATTTCGTTGTGTAAAATGTGGCTACTTTTTCTTTGCCTGGAGAAACCTTTTACATCATTTACGAGTATGGCATACGGCGGATTATTGCCTCAACACATGTGTATGTTGTGCTCATACGTTTCAGGAACGTAGGACGTTTTTAAACCATTTAAAGCACAATCTAGGAACAGAACTAAGACACTAAAGAAGGCATCACAATCATTAAAAGCAAATCTGAAGGATTTTTTTTAAAGTTGTCGAAAGGGCTAGTTGATTGGACTTTCAAGTTCTGCCACTTTAGCGACAATCGCGGATTAACAAATGCACAAAATTACACATCTGACATGGAACGGTCGCGAGTATTTCATGAATTAAACTTTCTGAGAGCCTTGAGTAACGGTGTGCCTGGTACGAGGCGGCAGTTAATACAGTCAATAACTTTAAGCAAATACAAGCTGTTTCTGAAATCTTTAAAAGACTAAGCGAACGTTTTATCGCTGAATTGCCGCGAGACGTTCAGGAGGACTACGTTCGAGACTGAAAGACAGCTCATCAGAAGTCGAATCAACCGTCGAAGAAAAAAGGATTTGTTATTGCGATACCATTTGCTGTTACCTATAGCACTTAAAATAACGTGTGTTTACCAAGTAATTGCCGGTGAAGTAAGTGACGCAATCAGAAGAGGAGAAGACTAATAACTGAATGAACTCTAACTGCAAAACTAGACGCTATAGCTAGTAGTGTGATTTTGTTTTTGCATTTCTTTAAGAACATATTTTATCAAAGTCTTTGAAGCTACAGAGTTTAACACAGGAAAAAAAAAATAATGTTATGAATGACGCTATGGATCATATTGTAAGACCTTATAGTGTAAAGAATCTATTCTCAGAAAGTGTAAATCAACTGCTGATTTTTAAGAACAGATTTTACCAAAATCTTTAAAACTTCAAATTTTTACACATATAAAGTGTGTTCTAAATTACGCTATGGATCATATTGTATTGTAAGACCTCATTGTCTCAATGTGTAAAAAAACTATTGTCAACAAGTATAGATCGACTGCCTATACTTAAACGAATTTAATTATTTCTTTAGACAAATTCGTTTATTTGTTGCAAACATACGTCTATTTCTTTACAAAATATATGCTTTCACAGAACAAGAATTGTAAATGTTTTTGGTTAGTAGATATATAAATAAATGTATATAAAGCATCCAACTATCTTGCCTTTTCGTTCTCTCGGTTATACAAATTATTCTTCTCAGTGTTAACATTAACCTAACTTACCTACATTAAATGAATAAAGACTAACGATATATAAAAAATTATAATCGCTAATGATACCAATACATCAAGATGTTAGACTTATAGAGATGTAAAAACCAGATGTAAAGTACAAATGCAGTAAGCAAATAAAATGCAAATGTATACCAAATTATGGAGCGAAAATAGCGCAAAAATCTAACCACACAACAGAGCGTTCATTTCTTGACAGATTCCTTTTTCACCTACCCATTTATTAAAACATTAAATGTCCTACTTTACCCCCAAATTATGATAAATATCGAAGACGGTTTTTGTTCGTGATGTTTTAAACCGCCTTTACATATTTTTGTAACTTTACACTTGTTAAGAGTACATAATGTTTTACATGACATACCCTGTTTGATTTAACACAGCTATTAAGGTGTTTCTTAATAGATGCTTCTAGAAGCAATTTTTTTTTCTAAAAAGGCCACGGCATGATTTAAACCAAATACTGAGTTTTCAAATGTTAATACCATTTTTCAAAAATAGGATACTTGTTTCTATCTTTTATCGTTTCAAATCTGTCAAGCTTAACTTTGTTTTGTTTATTTTGTTGACACTGAAGCGGTTATATCGCTACATTGTCTGTGTTTATCAGTATCTAGTTCTTACATTAAACTATCAATAACTTTATACACAGCATTTCTAACTTAAAAATGCAACATAGCATATAATAATCTCAGCTGATGTGCAACTTAACACCTTATAATTAGCGTTCAGACTCGTAACTTATAAAAAGTCCTAGGTCGTAAATAGAAATAATTCCTTAAACACGCACTGCGAGGCATAACCCCTCACCTATCTAACTTAAAGCATGATAACATCTTTTAGTATAAAAAGACTGGTACATTCTCTTCGATTTCTAATCCATTTCCATTCAATGCACATATGTAGTTTATTTACCGTTTTCTATCTTTTATGATAAAGTTTCAAATCTGTTTAAAGACAAAAAAACAACATTGTCCTTGTTTTTTAGATAACGCGATATTATGTAAGCTTAAAGACGCACCACAAAATAACTGTATTCTTTGCATTTCCATGATGGTAATTAAACATGCTTTGCATGCAGAAAATGAAAAGTAACAGGTATCTAGTTACAAAATATAAGGTCAAGACAATGCGATTAATGTCTAAATATGTTACTGAAATAATGTAGTATGCACTGAGTACATGATTTATCCGCACTCTGTTTCTGCAGTGTAAGGTAGATTTTATTCTATGTTTTTTAAAACTAAATTGTGAAAAGAATAGCTGAATAAGTTTTCAGCTGAAATTGTGAAAACACGGCCTAAATTGTCCTCCTGTCATCTTATAGAATAGCATTATCAGAATGATTTGCACTATTAAGTTCATGTGGGAGGAAAATGTAGGTCGCTCTGATTGAGTCGTTAAGCATTCGGGCGTTCTTTTTATCACTTTTGCGGTTTGAATATTTTTTACATTGTAAAAGATCCAAGCATGATATCTTCAGGAGTAAAAAAGGTTGAAACTACGGTGTTCCGTTGGGGCCATCGCAGTTTCGCGTTGTCGTCCTAAGGGCGAAATCGCGAAACGACGATATTTTGACGCGAAAACGCGATACTTTGACACGAAAACACGATGCTATAACGCGAAAACACGAAACAGAAATATCGCGTTTTCGCGCTGTTAATATCGTGTTTTCGCGTTTTCGCTTTCGATCTGCCATCGTCTTTTCGTGTTTTCGCCTTCGTGGTAAGTAGGGCGAAAACGCGAAAACACGATATTGGTAGCGCGAAAACGCGATATTTTTGGCATCGTGTTTTCGCGACCTTGTATCGTGTTTTCGCCCTCTCAACTTCAAAGGCGAAACCGCGAAAACACGATGTTTTAATATCGTAATTTCGCCTTCCGGTTGGACTTGCGCAAACGCTTGCAAGACTTTTCGAGTGGACGTGAATTCGACCCCGATACATTTCAACCCCAACTTACGATGTTCCTTGGACATTTCAACCCCTCCTTGGACATTTCAACCCCAATCTATGATAAGCATGGCAGGGCAAAAGATGTCATTTTTTTAAAGCGGTTTACCTATTCATCCATTTTTCGACACGCATTCTGTGATATGCATGGAGGCTAAAAGATGTAGCAGTGTATTTATCAGTCCATTTTATAGTTAATAGAAATAGATGATAACATGTAATAAAATGATGAAATCGGGATTGAGTTGATATTTTCTTTTTTAAGGTGATATAGGTTTTGATTTTTTTTAAATATTAAGATAACTGTTATTCATTTTTATCCGTGTATATGCCTGCTTGCCTGTCTACCTTTTCATCAGTCAAATAAGTTAGAACTTGCTATGACTTTATAAATGTTTTTTACTTGAAATCTGTTTTATAATTAGAAGGCAGCCTGAAGGATATAACTTACGTACCAGTTTACAAGTAATTTATTTAAAGCAGGGAAATGTCTCTTAATGTATTCCTCTTTTTGGTTAGTAAACATATATTAATACTGTGTGAATCCAGGCGATGCTTAAGTTCAAAAACACGCACGAAGTGTATAAAACGGCAATGTTTAGCCGCATCTGCACTTAGAAAATAACAACATATTAATAGAATAACAGTTTCAGTTTCAGTTTATTGGCAATCAGCAATACATTTGCCTTCGGCCATTTACAAATATAAAAAACTTATGGCAAAGACAATCATACACGAGAAAGTGAGCATATATACAGAAGGCAAAGAACAAAACAGAATAATTGTATTCGATCAGAAGACAAGTAGATTTTCAAGAGTATTCTTTCTTACAGTTATTGCTTCTTTAATATATTTTGCAAGACTATATATAGATCTTTTACTACTGGATGACATTAGTGTATTAAACTTTAAATTTAACAAATTATCAACTTTAAGATGTCATCGTCAAAATCTCAAGTTATATCCCGCAAAAAGCAACAACAAAAAAAAACATTTGGATTCGCGAGAAACACAATGGCACACTATTACAGTGTTGTGAATTAAAGTCATACCGCTTATCAACTAGCTACAGGGTCATAAAAAGATAGAAACTGGTAAAGTTCTGCATGCCGGGGGTCAGATAAAGTCTCCATACGGCGCTATATATAGTCAGAAAAATGTTGCATTCAGATTTAGAACAACATAAAAATATTGAATATTTTGCTATATGCGAAATAAAACATTTTATTTTTTATTTTACATTTTCACACTACCGGTAGAAATAGAATGACCACCAAAATCGCACAAATACTTTATTTGCAAAAAAAAAAAATGTCAATAGCATGTCGGCTTGAGTTTCGTGATCAGTTCAGTTGAGAATAAGCCCAGTGTCATAAAATGCTCTCTCTATATCTTATCCATATATTGTGTGTCGTTTTGTCTGTCATTTTGTCTGTCAGTCAGTCTGTCTGTCTATATAATGTATGTTTGTATGCCATTTACTACAGATGGAATCTGCCATAGTTCGTCCTTGAAATGAAAAACAAATCCTGTGACAACTAGCGGGAGTTAAAAGAAGCAATTTCAGATGGGACAGATGTTGTTTAAAATGACTATATACCATAATAAATTTAATCTAATAAAATTATGTCGAGCATTATTTAAAGGTTTGGACAAAAAAAGTTCCATAAGGAAATTGATGAGAAGTTTTAATAAAATCTGCAATATAGAAAGTTTTAATTTTTGCAAATTTTTTTATCTTTTTCACCTACAAGTATTATTGAATATCTTGTGTTTTATTAATTGATCGCGATAATTTTTATTTTAACGGTACTTGGTAAAATCCATAAACAGGTAAAGCAGGTGTTTTATCCTATAAGTGGTATTCATTTTAACTCTAAATACGAGGCGTAAATCCATAACAGATTTGTAGTCAAGTGGATAGTGTGTTGGACCTCTATTGTTTTTATGTTTGTATGGTGTAGGTTCGAGCCCTTCTTTTTTTAAAATGATTTTACTTATTCTATTTTTGTAGGTCTTTTTTATATCGTCTTTTGTATTTAGTTATAGGCATTAAGTTGGTCCTCAGTTTGCAATTTGCAGTTCGCAATTCGAATTGCAAACCGCAAACTGTTTTGCATTTTGCAGTTTGAATTGCAAACCGCAAACTGTTTTGCATTTTGCAGTTCGAATTGCAAACTGTTTAGCAGATTGCGATTCGAATTGAAAACCACAAACTGTTTTGCAGTTTGCGATTCAAATTGCAAAATGCGTTTTTATTTTCCAATTTAAGATTTGTATGAACCGCGTTGCTTTCCGAGAAAGCTGTTATTGTTTTGGGCTTTTTAGGATTGACACTTTGACAATTCAATCTAATTTGTACATTGTAATATGAATTGCAAACTGCAAAACATTTTGCATTTTGCAGTTCGAATCGCAAAATGAATTTTTATTTTGCGATTCACGATACATATGAAGCGCATTTTTTTAGGCTTTGAAATTTAACATTTCACTCTAATTTGCACTTTGTAATTTGAATTGCAAACAGCAAAACATTTCGCATTTTACAGTTCGAATTGCAAAATGCATTTTTATTTTGTGGTTCAGATTTATTAAAATATGTCAATGAGCTTGTCAGAATGAAAACAATCAAGGCATTCTTGTGATTTATCGTCTAATTTACCACGGTTCATCGTTCAGATGCTTCTGTATTTAACCACTCTGGCTAACGCCCTAGTGGTTCAATTCCTACGCATCTGAACTCTGAACAGTTGTAAACTAGACAATAAACAACTCGAAGGCCTTGATTATTTGTTAGATATACAGAGCTTGATGTCCGTCTTTGTTTAACTGTAAATAAAATCGAGTCATGTTAGAATTTGCGATAAACAACAATTGACACGTGGACCGGTAAGAGGACATTATGACGTCAATGATAACGTCAAATTGCCGCATGACGTCCGATACATTACTCATCGGGTAAATGAAGTCCAGCATCATTTTTTTAAAATATGTCAATGGACATGCCAGAACAAAACAATCAAGGCCTTCTTGTGACTTATCGTCTAATTTACTACGGTTCATCGTTCAGATGCTTCAGTATCTTTTATCTGTAGAATGTTGTAAAGACTGGGATTAATTTAATGTGGAAAGACACAAATGTAATATTTTTTTATTACATGTAAGCTTTTCCTGTCGAAACACGAAAGATCATTTTTTCTTTAAATCTTATAGACAAGTAATTTCGACCAATGTCTCCTATACATGTATTTGAAACTTGACAGTAACAGTGATAAGTAACAACAGTACTTGTGCATGGTGCATGTTGGTTTCTTTCAGAAACAATATTTGCATAGTTATGGAATTTTGTTTTCTGTTACTATACTATATACATAGAGTCTGCGTATGCAATATTGTGCCACCTAATCTCCTGAACCCATGCACGTAATTTAATATGACTCAACACAAGTGTTAGTACCAACCCTAGTTGTCCATGGTGCATGTTAAGTTCCTTCAGAAAACCTCTGCACAAGTATGGAACTTATTTTGGATAATACATCATATACATACAGTGCATATGCAATCTTGTGTGCGTGTAATATCCTTTACCCATGCACACAATTTAATGAAACTTAACACAAATGATCAGTAGTAAGCCTATAGTTGTGCTTGGAGCATGTAAGTTTTTATCAAAAATAAAATCTGCACAGTTACATGACTTTGTTTATAGCTCCACTATTCGGAGAATATGGGTGCGTTTTAGCTCCACCATTTGGAGAACAAGAGTGCTATTCTGCTCGCCTTGGCGTTGGCGTGAGCTTTTTTGGATAAAGGTTTTCAGCAACCTTTGTTTTAGCTCGACTTCGAAGAATAGTCTAGCTATTCTACTCACCCCTGGCGTCGGCGTCACACTTTGGTTACAGTTTTGCATGCAAGAACATATGGCTCAGTCAAAAGCATATAGCTTTGAAACTTATTTTCCTCTTAGTCCTGTCAATCCTAAAAATGACCTGGCATTGGATTGTATAGTAAATGTTTAATGGTATTCTCTTAGGGAATATGTTGTTATTGAAGAATCTGAATGATGCCCAGCTGGCATCATTGAGCATTTTGAGAAATTCAAGATGGCATCCAAGATGGCCGCCAAAATCAGAAAAAATATATCAGTGGTGCAAGAAATAACTTACCCATTTCTTTTTGTTGATTGATTGTCAAACACAATCATGTACAAATTTTTACCTATTGATTTAGTCAATCTAAGATGCCATCTAGGACGGCTGGAATTCAAAATGGCGGCTAAAATGGCTGCCACAATTGCCTTTTTTGGCGTATTGTATTATCTTATCAAGTTGGTAACCATATTTGTTGATATAAGTGTTAAAATATGTAATAACTATTTAAATGAAATAACAATTTTAATCATTTGACTATTAAGCTGATCCAAAATGGCTTCCAAGGTGGCCGCCAAACTTGAAAATAAGTTGGTAACAATGCTGAATATTGATCTTATTTCATTGGTCTGTTAGTATATATAAAATCAATCATCAAGAACATTCTAAATACATGTTTTTATTTATATTTGCTTATTTTACAAAGAATATGTTGTACAATATGGCTTATTAAGTAACATTAAATGTAAAATCAAACATCGTGTTTGTATTCATAAAGACATGTTAAAATGCGCATTGAAATGAAAATGCCAGAATAATTATGTGAAGTTCTTTTCACATAACCACCTAACGCAAGCATGGTCCTGTCGAAATATACAAAACATCGTACATGGAAGTCGAGCCTGATTACATCTGCACCATTTTGTTAAACATGGGTTGTCACTCGAGCACCAGCACATTATTATCTTCAGTACTTCGGATGATGTCAAAGCTACAGTGGGTGCTACTGATACAGGAACCAGTGTCTTCATTACCTCTTCCCTACGTTAACCATATTCACATGGGTCTATATTTGGTGTGTATGCATGAAGAGCATGATTCCATGCACAGGCCTGTAAATGTGCATGTTTTATGTTTTAAATAAATGCTTCTTTTGTCGGTGCCAATGAAGCCAGTACTGGCAGGGTTTTGTTGGACTTGCCAACTTTGGTTGCCAATAGAATTTGTCGCGCTACAGACATGCCGTTTGAAGTTGGTTTGCAATAAGAGGCTGATACAAACCTTTTTGATTCAATTATTATAATGTCATTGATGTCAGTTGTTATATCACCCATGGATTTTAAGAGATAACCAACTTGCACCATCTTGATCACCTTTGATTTGTCAATGCCATAGTAGCCTGCCACAGTGTCACACCACAGGCACGGGTCCAGTGTTTATTTTTTTTTTTTTTTTTTTTTTTTTTTTGTTTAATATAAAAAATCCCTTTTTTTCACACAACTAACCTTTTATATGTTAGTCAAATAAAAAAAATCGATGACAAAAATCCGGTCACAGTATCATATACATTGAAAAGGTGAACTAAGCGAGCGTAACGCTACTCGGGAAGCTACTCGGCAAACTTCTAGAACATTTCAAAATCGGAGTTTATACACTTGCAGCCGCTACCTGCATGATTGCACCTTCGAAACATTTAAAGCCTTCCATAAATACTAAACTGACCCCATAAATTGCTTTGAAAAACACAGTACAAGTCTCTACGAACGAAATATTTCAGTTATCCCCGGTGATTTCATTCCGGATAGCGGACGTGTTCCTGGTTTTTATCACTTCGTTTGGCAGCTGAAATTGCCGGGGGGGATATTTGAAATATTTCACTCCTAGGGACTTGTACTGTGTATTTCAAAGCAATTTATGGGGTCACTTTAGTATTTATGGAAGGCTTTAAATGTTTCGAAGGTGCAATCATGCAGGTAGCGGCTGCAAGTGTATAAACTCCGATTTTGTTTTTAGTTACACATTCTGAAATCGGAGAGACATGTGACTGATTTTTACATTATCTTTTTAATGTAATAGATACATAAGTATTCCCTATAAAAATATAATATTTTTAAATCTCTATTATGTGGTGAAATACCTATACGTAATAGTTATTGTTCTAGGAATAGTGCATTGTGTTTATAGACCTGTGAGAGATTTGTGAACCGAGCGAGCGTAGCGAGCGAGGTTTTCAAATCATCTCACAGGTCTATAAACACTATACAGACCTATTCCGAGAATGATAACTGACTTACCTACATGCTTCTTAGTTTTACATATTCTAGATTGGTTTCGGATTTGAAGAACGTTTGTAACGTGTATGTATGATTAAAAACAAATAGTCATAAGAAGGAACAAGACAATATGTGCTGCAATTTTTTTTTGATACTATTAATATAACAAAAGGCACAACTTGCTACGCACCGGTAAATATATTTGTCAGCAACTATGATATGACATTTTGTTTTGCATGAAAAATCCGTGCACATTTGGGAAAAATTCGGAAGATTAAAGTCTCTTTCTGAGATCATCAATGTGTGTCTAGTCAATTAGTCAGAATTTCACGCGAATGGTATTTTATAAGTTTTTTATGCCCCCAAGATGGACATATAAAATCGCACTGTCCGTCCGTGCGTGTGTGCGTCCGGTAAATACCTGTCCGGGATGTAAGTCTTACATCCATAAAGGGATTTTGAAATTACTTGGCATAAATATTTACCGTAAGGAGACAACGTGTCATGCGGAAGACCCAGACCACTAGCTCTAAAGTCAAAGTCACGCTTAGAGGCCAAAGATTAACATGATCTGTATGAACTCTGCCATCCATGAAGGGATTTTGAAACAACTTGGCATAAATGTTTATCATAATGAGACGACTTGTCATGCTTAAGATCAAGGTCACACTTATAAGTCAAAGGTAAACAGGGTATGTTTCGTGTCCGGTTCATAACTCTTCCATTCATTAAGAGAGTTTGAAATTACTTGGCATAAATGTTCCTCATATTAAGAAAACGTGTCATGAGTATGACCCAGACCGCTGGCTCCAAAGGCAAGGTCACAAATATAGGTTAACATGGTTTGTTTCTTGTCCGGTCCGTAACTCTGCCATTGATGAAGGGATTTTGCAAATTACATGGCATCATGGCATAATTGTTCCATATAATGCGCGGGACCCAGACCCCTAGCTCCAAGGTCAAGGTCACACATAGAAGTCAAAGGTGTTTCTTGTCAGATCCATAACTCTGTCATTTATCAAGGGATTTGAAAATAATCTGACACAAATGTTAATCATAGTGAGGAGATATTTCACTGAGGCCTCTTAGGTCACAAAATGATATGTGATTTTTTGCGCATACAACTGTGGCATTCTTGGGCCTACTTCGGGGGCATTTTCACCAACAGTGACAGCTCTTGTTTTTCATAATTATTATAAGAAACTTTAAGTTTATTTAGTTCTTTAATTTGCTACCTAAATATACATTGCCGTATAAATAGGTATGGATATAGATTTATCATTACATTATCACAAGATATGCTATCATAATATACCGTGATCAGGCACACGGCGCGCACACCATCGAGAAGCTATTATAACCTTTGGTCTTCTTGACAATATAAGTAATGAGTATAAAACT